>NC_134356.1:571204682-571294682 GCF_048569485.1 Anomaloglossus baeobatrachus
CTCCGCCCCTCCGCATCTATTGGCCGGCCGCTGTGTGACGTCGCTGTGACGCCGAACTTCCCTCCCCCTTCAGGAAGTGGATGTTCGCCGCCCACAGCGAGGTCGTTTGGAAGGTAAGTACGTGTGACGGGGGGTTACAACATTGTGCGATACGGGCAAGAAATTGCCCGTTCCGCACAAACGATGCGGGCGAGTGCGATCGCAAATGCGATCGCACGATAAATTGTAACGTGTAAAGCAGCCTTAACTGTGTTGTTAAAGGGAATCTGTCAGCAGGTTTTTGCTATGTAAGCTGCTGCAAGGGTTAACACAAAGTTCAGGCATGCCTGTTTTGACACAGTCCATCTTTTGTTTTACTATGTTTGTTTAAGCAGCAGGACCCTTATCATTACAGGATTAGAAACTCATGTGCAAGGCAGTTCCACATATGCCCCCTGTTGTGATCGACACCTTACTTTCAATGTACAATCTCTATAGAGAGCTAAGAACTATGTGATACACCATTGGATTCAGGGTCATTTTGCCTACATCATGCTGTTTTTAGATGAGCAATAACGTGTCCGGGACAACCAGATCAAGTAACCCAAGAAATAATTAAAGAAATATTACATTTTATTGGGACATTCAACAATCAGATCAAGTAACCCAATAGTTAGATAAAAATATTAAGTTTTATTGGGACATATTAAAAACACATATAGCAGACAAATAAATAGAGGTCACAAGGAGTTAATGCATAGATATACCCCAGATGGGGGAACAACCAAAAAAGGGTAGGTTAATAACCTGCATTGTAGGTCAGGAGATTTTAGTAGTGACTAGACAGATAATTCATTCATAATGGTAAGCCAATGTGTTGTCCTAGGCACAAGAATTTTGCAAGGTCATCACCTAATATGACCATATAGTGCACAACTCACCCATGAGGAAGTCCCCCACACATGGTCAGACGCGCGTTTCGCTAGATGCCTTATCAAGGGAGATGAGCACTCTTGTGCCTAGGACAACACATTGGCTTACCATTATGATTGAATTATCTGTCTAGTCACTTGTAAAATCTCCTGACCTACAATGCATGTTATTAACCTACCTTTTTTGGTTGTTCCCCCATCTGGGGTATATTTATGCGTTAACTCCTTGTGACCTCTATTTGTCTGATATGTGTTTTTAATATGTCCCAATAAAACTTAATATTTTTTAATTATCTATTGGGTTACATGATCTGATTGTTCCGGCGACACGTGTTGTTGTTTAGCTGCTTTTTGGAGCGTCATACCAGATATTATGGGGAAGGGGGGGGGGCTGCATATCTCTTTTGAGATGGCTCCTGACACCATTTATTTATACATGTCTTATGAATCTTGTATTGATTATTGTTCTTAGATGAGGTAGCAAAAACCTGCTGACAGATTCCCTTTAACACCATGTTTGGAGCCTACAAAGAAGGGAAAGTCTAGAAGATCCTCTAACATATCATTTAATAGAAGACTTAGCCCTACACATACAGTGGAATATCGTGCTAATAAACTCCCATTGAGAAATAATATATACTGTGCAATATACTTTTTTCACTGTATACCATTGTCATATGAGTGTAATTTACTGTGCTATTATATACTGCAATAAAAGTTCTACTGTCCCAATTGATGCTACAAGGACAGACAAAGACTCCAGTATATAGGAGCTCGAGCTCTTAAAGGAATTGTCCGGTCTAATGTTGGTCTGTCTGAAGGAATTGTACTGACTTGTAGTGACAAACGAGGTATTTCACAGTCCCATATGTAGAAAACTGATATATACTATAGGATCCACAATTACAGCCGAAACTGCGCTGTTAAGGCCCATTATATTGCAGTTCTGTGCTGCAAGCAGGAGGCAGATTACCCGACATCTGGATTATTATATGTCCAGAGATGATTCAACTATATAAATGGATCAGTACAGTATAATCTATTTTCTTTATTAATTGGACATACTTTGAATTATTCAATCAGTTTTTTTCCTGCTTTTCTTAAAGGGAAATGGTCACCAGATTTTTCCAATATAAAGTACGGCCACCACCTGTATTTCCTTATATACAAGATCTACAATGCTGTATCTTGATCTAGTGCTTCCTCCTTCCTTATGTCCTACATCATCCATGCAGTGTTTTCCATTGTGCTGCTGCACACGCGCACTTCACTCTGCCCTACTGAGGACAGAGCAATGCATTGTAGTGCGCATGCGCAGGCGGTCTTTAACCTTTGCCAATGCATGCGCAACAGAACTTTGCTCTGCCCTCGGCAGTTCAGAAAAGTGCGCGTACACAGGAGCGTGATAGTTTCATAGTTTTTAAGGTTGAAGGGAGACTCTAAGTCCATCTAGTTCAACCCGTAGCCTAACATGTTGATCCAGAGGAAGGCAAAAAAACTCCAATGTGTCAAATAAGCTCCAATGGGAAAAAAAATTCCTTCCTGACTCCACATACGGCAATCAGACTAGTTCCCTGGATCAACACCCTGTCATAAAATCTAATATACATAACTGGTAATATATTTTTCAAGAAAGGCGTCCAGGCTCTGCTTAAATGTTAGTAGTGAATCACTCATTACAACATCATGTGGCAGAGAGTTCCATAGTCTCACTGCTCGTACAGTAAAGAATCCTCGTCTGTGATTATGATTAAACCTTCTTTCCTCGAGACGTAGCGGATGCCCCCGTGTTCCAGTCGCAGGCCTAGGTGTAAAGAGATCTTTGGAAAGGTCTCTGTGCTGTCCTGTCATATGTTTATACAAAGATAGAAGACACTGTGTGGATGATGCATCCACACAAACCAAGGAGCCAGATCAAGACCAATAATACTCATCGGACCAGTCCACCCCGTAGGTGAGTAGAATAAAAGATCTTTTTTATGTTATGCAGATTGGCGGCATGTATACAGCATTCTAGAATGCTGTATATAAGGGCTTACAGGTGGTGGCCGTACTTTACATGGGAGAAACCTGGTGTCTGGCTCCCTATTTTAATTTTTTTTATTAATTGGTACAGTATATTATGACATTGGAAAGATGTGGAGCTTATTATATACAGTATGTGATTAACAGGGTATATGATCTTCTCTTACAGCCTTAAGACCTCTTCTGCTGAACTTAAGAAAATTTTGGCCAATGGACAGGTGAGCTGTCATTTCCCAAAATATTCCTTCTTTTTTCTACATGCTGTTGTAGCATACAGCACATTTTGTTTAATTCAGGATCAGTGGAACCTGATATACAGTTGAAGCCAGATTTTTTTACATACACTATCTAAAAAGACACACATGCATGGTATTTTGAGACAGGTGTGTCTCTAATTAACTCAGATGTTGCCAATAAGCCTATCAGAAGCTTCCAAAGACAAGACCTCATCATACGGGCTGTTCTATATTATTTAAAGGCATAGTACTCTTAGTGTATGTAAACTTTGACTTTGCAGAAAGGAATAAAAATGCCTTAAAACATTCTCTCTCATTATTCTGGCATTTGGCAAATATAAATAATTTGGGTTCCTAATTGACCTAAAACTGGAAAGGTTTATTCTGCTGTCATGTCAGATAGTGAGAAAAACATGCAGATGTGTCTTTTTAGATAGTGTATGTAAACTTCTGCTTTCAATTGTATACAGCATCATCAAGATTTCCGGATTATGAGATGATACCCTAATGCGCTCCATTTTGGCTAAACTAGGGGCTTATCAATTGGGGTTGCAGTGTCGATGATATCTATATATTTTCACCGGGCAAATAAAAAAGGGGCAGCAAAAAAGTGATACTACAACCTTTCCTTTATTTATTTACCGTATTTTTCGGACTATAAGACGCACCGGACTATAAGACGCACTATGGTTTTAGAGGAAGAAAATAGGAAAATAAAACTTTAAGCAAAAAAATGTGGTCATGACACACTGTTATGGGGCGAGGATCTGCTGCTGACACTGTTATGGGGGTAATGTCCCCAAATTCTCTACTAAGGTACCCCATCCTGGTAATGATCCTCCTGCCTTGTATATGATCCTGCTATAAACCCCCATCCTGCTTATATACCAGCATCCTGCTCATATTCCCTCATCCTGTTCATATACCCCCATCCTATTGATATACCCCATCCATCCTGCTCATATACTCCCATCCTGCTCATATACCCCCATCCTATTGATATTTCCCCCATCCATCCTGCTCATATACTCCCATCCTGCTCATATACTCCCATCCTGCTCATATACTCCCATCCTGCTCATATACTCCCATCCTGCTCATATACTCCCATCCTGCTCATATACTCCCATCCTGCTCATATACTCCCATCCTGTTCATATACTCCCATCCTGTTCATATACCCCCATCCTGTTCATATACCCCCATCCTGTTCATATACCCCCATCCTGTTCATATACCCCCATCCTGTTCATATACCCCCATCCTGTTCATATACCCCATCCTGTTCATATACCCCCATCCTGTTCATATACCCCCATCCTGTTCATATACCCCCATCCTGTTCATATACCCCCATCCTGTTCATATACCCCCATCCTGTTCATATACCCCCATCCTGTTCATATACCCCCATCCTGTTCATATACCCCCATCCTGTTCATATACCCCCATCCTGTTCATATACCCCCATCCTGTTCATATACCCCCATCCTGTTCATATACCCCCATCCTGTTCATATACCCCCATCCTGTTCATATACCCCCATCCTGTTCATATACCCCCATCCTGTTCATATACCCCCATCCTGTTCATATACCCCCATCCTGTTCATATACCCCCATCCTGTTCATATACCCCCATCCTGTTCATATACCCCCATCCTGTTCATATACCCCCATCCTGTTCATATACCCCCATCCTGTTCATATACCCCCATCCTGTTCATATACCCCCATCCTGTTCATATACCCCCATCCTGTTCATATACCCCCATCCTGTTCATATACCCCCATCCTGTTCATATACCCCCATCCTGTTCATATACCCCCATCCTGTTCATATACCCCCATCCTGTTCATATACCCCCATCCTGTTCATATACCCCCATCCTGTTCAAATACCCCCATCCTGTTCATATACCCCCATCCTGTTCATATACCCCCATCCTGTTCATATACCCCCATCCTGTTCATATACCCCCATCCTGTTCATATACCCCCATCCTGTTCATATACCCCCATCCTGTTCATATACCCCCATCCTGTTCATATACCCCCATCCTGTTCATATACCCCCATCCTGATCATATACCCCCATCCTGTTTATATACCCCCATCCTGTTTATATACCCCCATCCTGTTTATATACCCCTATCCTGTTCATATACCCCCATCCTGTTCATATACCCCCATCCTGTTCATATACCCCCATCCTGTTCATATACCCCCATCCTGTTCATATACCCCCATCCTGTTCATATACCCCCATCCTGTTCATATACCCCCCCATCCATCCTGCTCATATACTCCCATCCTGTTCATATACCCCCATCCTGTTCATATACCCCCCATCCATCCTGCTCATATACTCCCATCCTGCTATATGCCCCCATCGTGCTCATATACCCCCATCCTGTTCATATACCCCCATCCTGTTCATATACCCCCATCCTGTTCATATACCCCCATCCTGTTCATATACCCCCATCCTGTTCATATACCCCCATCCTGTTCATATACCCCCATCCTGTTCATATACCCCCATCCTGTTCATATACCCCCATCCTGTTCATATACCCCCATCCTGATCATATACCCCCATCCTGTTCATATACCCCCATCCTGTTCATATACCCCCATCCTGTTCATATACCCCCCATCCATCCTGCTCATATACTCCCATCCTGCATTATATGCCCCCATCGTGATCATATACCATCCTGGTATATGGCCTGTATCCTATAGCACAGAGAAAAAAAATAAACGTTTATACTCACCTTTTCCTCACTCCCTCCAGCACCGATCATCTTCCTCTCAGCGGCAATGACCTGTGTGTGTGGAGCCGTCCCCCTGCAGCATCGCGATGTCTTCCTGTCTGTGCCGATCAGCTGATCAGCACAGATCAGCTGACCGGCACAGACAGGAAGACATCGCGTGCTGCAGGGGGACGGCTCCACACACGGGGATGGGTGAGTGTACTGATTCACTGCACCCCGCGCTGATGATGACGCGCGGGGGGCAGTGAATACAGCCGCACATGATCACTCCAGGCTGTAATTGCCAGGGGTGATCATGCGGACCGGCTGTTTACTATGCGCGCGTCCCCGCTCATCCTCCCGCCCACCTGTCAGTGCCGGCTTCAGCCCTGAGAGATGGGCGGGAGGATGGGCATGCATATGTAATGAGCGGGCCCACGTGGTCACGACAGGCGCTGCTGCTGCCTGCTCGTGCCCCCGATGACCCGCTCCACCGCAGCACCCTCATTCCCGGCCGCAGCCCTATAGTCAGGCCATAAGACGCACCCCCAACTTTCCCCCAACATTTGGGGGGAAAAAAGTGCGTCTTATGGTCTGAAAAATACGGTAGTTTTTTTTCTAATTATCAGATGCATAGTTAAGGAATTCTCACTGTATTTATTATACGGTTTATCCTAGCATTCCATGATATAGCTGAAATTGTCCCACAGGTAATTTCAACGCTATGTGGTGTAAAAGTCATAGGCAGGTGGGGAAAAACGTCTATAAAAGAATGTTTAAAAAAATTATTTTTTTTCATATTGTTTGTATTCTTAGTTTTAGATTATTGTTAGAAATTATCAAAAGACAAAGGGAATTAACAAAAAGAGAAATCTAAATCAAATCAATATTTGACTGTCCTTTGTCTTCCGAAAAGCATCAGTTTTTCTAGGTACATGTACTCACTTTTTGAAGGAACTCAGAAGGGAGTTTGTTCCAAACATCTTCGAACAGTTAACCACAGGTCATCTGTGGGTATCACTTGTATAAATCTTTCTGGTTTTTTTTTCATGTAATCCCTCATAAACTCAATGATGATGAAATCAGGACTCTGTGGGGATCACTTTTAGGTCATCTTACTGTAGAGTAAATTTGGAGACAATCTGATGCCTTCCTGATGGTATTGTGTGATGGATACTGTATTTTTCAGATAAGATGTATCAGACCACAACACACCTCAAATTTAGAGGAGTAAAAAAAAAATTTAATGGTAAAATGGGGGTCCATGTTATAGTCCGTCTTCTAGGTTGAATTTAGCTATAGCTTACCAGGGGTTTGGTGTGGTGGAGCGGGGTCACTGGCGGAAGGCGGCGGCACAAGTGTGGCGATGCTGTCTGGGGTCGAGGCAGATGCCATTGATCTCCCGGCAACTGATGCAATGGACTACAGAAAAATCTCGCTGGAGGCAGTGCATAAGTAGATTGAGATTTCAGATAGCCGAGATCTCCATCTACACATCCAACGCATTAGACTTCAGGAAGATGGCCCGGAGGGAGCGCATGCGCAGATTGAGATCTCTGGGATCTCAATCTGTGCATGAGCCACTTCAGGCACCATTCTCCTGAAGTCCATCTTGTCTGTCACAGAGATCAGTGGCACCAGCCTCGCACCTTCTGTGCACCCCTCCTTCCCAGCCCAGAGCCCGCAGTGTCACCCCACTCGTGCTGCCTGCTTCCTGCAGCGGTGACCCTGCCTCCTGTGACCCCGCTCCACTTTTGCCGCCCCCCTCCCCGTATGCTAAATTCGATTTTTCAAGGTCCACCCTCATTTCCCTGCATTTTTTAGGAATACAATTGCATCTTATAGTCTGAAAAATAAGATAAGTATCTGCTGTATTTTGGAGGAATATGACGTCAGAGTACATTATTACTGGAGTATACATTGGGATCTGAGCTCTCTTCATACGAGGTATATGCTGGTCATAATACATAGCCAGCATCTGCATCTAACATTAGCAAGTGGAACTCAAGTGGTGCTCAATGTGCAGGGGAACAAAAGAGCCTGAAAAACAAAAACACACACAAACGGTGCAAAATGTTTGATGAACCACAATTGTTAAAGTGACTTTTGTCCCTAAGTACATGTATTTATGTAAGAAGAAAAATTTCACCCAAAGGGTTCCATGTCTTATGAGCAATTCACTAATGTATTTTTTGTTAAGCGGCACTGAAAGCACTGATTAGTGTTGCACTTCATGTGGAATAGGCGCCATCGTATACCTTGGCTGATTTGCTTTCTGTTTGTAGATGGTATCGCTTAGATTTGAGGACATGGCCTGAATCCCTCATCGAGGTCTCTCCTCAGTCTCACGGTGTAGAAATAATCTGCCACTTTAATACCTCATTTATCAGAATTATTTCTCTGCGTCATGTTCACTTCTACTTCATCATCTGCTGAAGTCGGGACTTGGCTCCTCTCGGGTTGTGTAGAAGAACTGCTCCACGTCTGCTGCCCGCATAGTAGGCACGTGGGATTTGTGCATTTGATAAGCAGCCGGCTCCCCCTCGCCACTCTGGGGAGGCAGCTGCCCGATGCTATCAAGCCTACCTATTAGGATCAATTGGCCAAGACATCTGTGTCACAGCAAATAAAAGGGTCTTATTGATTTCCTAACTGCTGCTCACTTTCCTTCCTTGTTCAGACTCTTGAAATCTTAATTATCTCAGCGTCTTCCCTGCGTGACCCTCTCCAAGACTCATCGGCATTTCATGAATCAAGTCGTCATAGTTGAACATGTCAAGAAGACAATTAAGCCGCCCCTCCTCTGTGTCCTCCATTCACCCCCACCTAGTAAACACACAGATCTATCACACGCTCTTCATTTACTCACTATGGCCACTAACTCCACAATGCAGGAGCCCGTTAACTTCATTGCACAGACGCAGGCTGCTCTCACTTATCTCACTACTAATGGAAAAAAAAGCATCATGGGAGCGATCAACCTCAAAGAGCGGTCAGGAAAAAAAAACATCTGACCTGGATTTGTGATTCTAAAGGCTTCCAGCAGTTATAGGGTTACTGCAACTCATTATTAATCATTAATAGAAAACGAAAAGCCATTCCTCAAGTTAATCAGATATTGACAGGCCAGGAATAGTGGAGCATTGAGACAGGTTATATGGTATAAATATTTATTTCTTTCCTGTCACTCTGGGTGAATACGGGTATTGATCTCTTATTGATATGGTCAGCACATGATAGGAAGCATTGTCGCTGCGGCCGGGAGGATGCTTTTCCGTCTTCATCATATATATATATATATATATATATATATATATATATATATATATATATATATATATATATATATATATATATATATATATATATATATATATATATATATTAGTTCTGTGGTCTGGGATCCTTAGGATGTGTGTATACGTTGCATTCTTTTATGCGTTTTTGAGTGCAGATTTGTCACAAAACCTGAAGGGGGGCACGGTGGCTCAGTGGTTAGCTTGGTGGCTTAGTGGTTAGCACGATGGCTCAGTGGTTAGCACGATGGCTCGGTGGTTAGCACTGCTGTCTTGCAGCGCTGGGGTCCTGGGTTCAAATCCCACCAAGGACAACATCTGCAAGGAGTTTGTATGTTCTCCAAGTGTTTGCGTGGGTTTCCTCTGGCTTCTCCGGTATTCTCCCACACTCCAAAGACATACAGATAGGGAATCTAGATTGTGACCCCCAATGGGGGACAGTGTTCCTGATGTATGTAAACCGCTGCAGAATATATTAGCGCTATATATAAAATAAAATAAATAAAATAAAGTGAATCCTGATGCCAATAACGTGAATGAGAATCCTGAGGTCTCATGCGCACGTTGCAGATTTGGTGCAGATTTAAATCTGCAGAATGTGAATTTTTGCAGCATTTTTGTTGCAGTTTCAACCATTCTAATGAATGGGAAAAATCTGCATCAAAAACGCACAAAAAAACCCGCTTGTTTTTGCTGCTGCGTTTCTCCTGCAAAGAGATGCAGAAATGGTGCAGAAATTTCTGTACCAAATACTAAACATGTGCACACAGCCTTAGGGAATGTCGCACGGAATCTTTATCAGATAGAATCCGCCTGAAAGAATGAACATAGCAGGGTAACATCAAAGCGACTTGATGTGCACATTTCATCTTTTGTCAGTTACTTTAGCCAATTGACGCATTGAAAGCCATGATTTGCCTAAAAGAAGTGGCTGGTCCATCCTTGTGGCTTGGATGTCACCCCAATTTTATACTTGGAATGTATAAAAAAAAAAGATGCCGCTGCAAAAGACACCCAGGGAATACACAGCCATCATTCTCCTGAAGTGTCTTACTACAGCAAGAAAATATCCGCGTACACTGGCGTCTAAACGGTGCCTTGTGCATATACACATTGCCACTAAATCATCTAATCTTCTGTGCTGGAAAACTGGTGTAAAAAGCTTTGAAAAGTCGCAACATTTTTGCACAGTTGTACAATAAATTAGTGACTTTTGGTGTTTACATGCCAGTGTTATATTGGCAGAGTTTGGGTGGGACGAGGGAACCCTCATCAACACCGGTATGAAAAGTGCCAGTCTTGAATGAATTAGGGTCTTGGGGTTAGGCAGGAATTATCTTGGCATATCCTTTTAAGTATAAAGCGGACCCATACACAGAGTTGCAATGTGGGCTTAAAACATGAATAGTAAACGTATTTGAAAATCGGACTTGTAAAAGATGCCTAGAGACCCCTCACAGCTCTCACTCCATTGCTTACCCGCCCAGTGGTCTTTTCTTGCTGTTCCCAATTCAACACATAGTAATGGTTGGATTGTCCTCTCTGATAAGGTCACTGTTTTGACCAGTGATTGAATGAGTGCCCGTTTCAAGTGTGTAAAAATGGGATCAAAGAGTTGGTACCAGTACAGACTGAAGATCAATTGGAACAGAGATGATGAGTTTCACTTCGTATACCAGTCTTAGTCCTTTCAAAAATATTGTCCTTCCCCATCAAAATCTCTTTTAAGTTGGGCCCTTGATGTTTGAAGATCTAATAAATGCCTAAATAAACTGAGCTGGTCTGCTCTTAAATGCCCCATGATGTTTAATCATTGGGATGAAGTTAAATTATGATGGCACCAATTCATTAGTGTTTATGCCAAAAAAAACCTGTTGTAAAACTCTTTTTGGAGTTTTCATAAATTTTGTGAATTTTGATGTTTACCTGCCAGCATGAGGCAACACCGCCAAAATGGGCACAGCTGGGGCAGGGCGGAGTGTGCTTATACCTGCCTGTCAAATTCATGGAAATTGGTGACATTTCTTACTCCAGTCTCAAACTGGAATTAAATGTTGTTTTTTTTTTTTTTTTAAATCAGGTTAATTTTTAGTTAACAGCAAAATTATACAACAAATATAAAAATTAATTTCCCCACAAAAACATCACAGAAAGGTGAAAAACTTTTAGTCAGTAACAAAAGACACACAAATAACATAGTAAACAATTCACCCATAGTCCACATCTCACATCATTATGGGTCACAAAGTACATATTATTTCCCAATGTATTACCCATAATATAAATCACCCAACATCTTTTCGACATATATATATATATTCCAGCAATACGCATATCACCCTATTCCAGTAAATTTGTTAACCGGTTATAAGGAAAACCTGGTCACCCACACTGTCCTGCAGTAACACCAAAGAGGGAAGGCCCGGGGTGTTTAACCGCCCCCCAGATCTTATAGACCTTCTTCAATGCATTTCTTTTAAGGTATACTCCCCTCTCCAGTTGAAGTATAGCGTTGACTCTCTCGCTAAGATCCCCGATGGCCGGAGGAGCCAGGTCCAACCAGTGGTAAGCCAACAATTTCCTGGCCTGGTACAAGAGACGCGTAATACCGACCATTACCGGCGAACTCAAGTTCACCTCCCCCCTCCAGGAGACCCAGAATACATATAATAGATCTTGGCTGTAGACAGATATTAAAAACTTGTCTAACCAATTCTAGTACTGCCCTCCAGTATTCAATATTCCCAAAGGACCACATCATGTGCATCAGATTAGCACCCTTCTGCCCGCACCTAGGACACAGATCATCCGTCCGGACCCCCATGTTATGCAATAGACTAGGTGTCCTATATACTCCTATGCAACAAGAATAACTGTGACCGTCATTGGCCTTCAGATACAGCAAGGCTTGGAGTCTGAGACCGGACCTCACCCCACTGTTCTTCTGTCATAGGGCCTAAGTCCCTCTCTCACTTTTCTCTAGCCTGCAAAGGGAATTTGTCGAGGTATCTGGTTAAGATCGCTGTATATATCCTAGAAATAATACCATAGGAGCGGTCAGATGTCAACAAATCAGTAAGAGTGTGATTCCGCTCTATTCTAATGTCTATACGACATGTCTGTGTCTCATAGGCGTGCCGGAGCTGGAGGTATTGGTAAAAGGAACTGTGTGGTTCCCCAAACTCAGCTTGAAACTGGTCAAAACTTTTAAGTTTGTTATTGTGAAGAATCTGAGACACCCGATGCACACCCCTGCCCGCCCACATTCTCCAACCCGGGAGTCTCTGCATTTCTGCCAGCCCATGATTATGCTATAAGGGCCAGTACTCCATCATTCCTGATATTCCCAGTAGCTCCTTCCCTCTACCCCACACCTTGTATAGCAATGCTAATGTTGGATATAATGGTCTGGAATTAAATTTTTGGTGACGCATACTCCACAGATATTGGATACCAAATTCATCAAGTGGCATGTGCCAATAGTGAATTTGGTGCATCTTATTTCTACAAGCCCCTCATTAAGACTAGTATGCAAAACGTCAGTATTAGTAAATTGGGGGTTATGTGTCTCCAAAGTTTAATCATGTTTTGTGCATTACATTTGCTGCCATGACTCCTTAGACGTAGGTGAAGTCCTGGATGTAAAGACATTTTATATTTTAGGGACACATTTGTTGATTCTTCATTAGATTCTTACATACATTTCTAAGAGCCCAGGGTCCTGTCATAGTCACCGCTTTACCTTATCTAAAGATGCTCCTTAGACACTGGAATAGACCCATAGATGGAGCAACATGTGTGCAGAACCAAAAACACTATCACCCCTAACAGTCTTACCGAAATCCCCATCAGCCACTTTTATCTACTTCAACTTCAATTTAAGGTTTCATGGTCTATTAATTCCAGTGATAAAATATTCAACAGGAACGGCGGTGCAGTAAATTGTGTTCATATACTGCAGACATAACACTTTATATAAAGGTATCATGGGGTAAATGAAAAGCCGTGTTTGTGCTCAGATTGTACAAATGAATTTTGTTTGGTTTTATATCCTTATTCTTGCCGTCTGTGTTTCTATTCTGCAGGGTTTAGACAGACAGCGTTTATTTCTTCTCATTATTGGTTGATTTTCCTTAATTTATCTAAGAGGACTCGTAGTTTAGGATTATTTGATGTTCCTGATACCAGTGAATGCTCAGCGTCAGTGGAGTCAGTTTTGACATCTGAAGATGCTGGTGGAGTAGATGATGATGTGACGTCACGGAAAGTCACTCGGGCTGTCTACCTGTGCTAATGACCGGATAGAAACTGACATCTATTTCTTAAAATGTGTCATTGGTCAGAGTCTGTAATTATATGGAGACAAAACAGTATCTAGAGCTTTTCTCTATCGGCTTAACTCAGATTTCCGTGTCTGCAGTCCTATTGATTTCAGTGAGACTGTCTTCAGCAGTGTGCGCTCCTGGACCCCTACCCATGACTAATTCTGATGGTACATATACCCTATAAAGAAACTCTGCATTTTTGTATGGATAATGTGTACATTTAAGGCTGCTTTACACACAACGATCTCGTTGGCGATGTGACACGCCCAGATCGTTGTTACGATTTGCCAAGATCGCTCATAGGTCATTTTGTAGCGGTCACACGTACACATCTCACCAACGATGCTACATCGTTCAGCGATATATTGTTTGACTAAGGCGTGTGGATGTTGTTCGTCGTTGGCAGGGTGTCAAACGTAGCAATATATCTGCTGCGTTCTAAACGACAAACAATTTTTTGAAACTGAACGACGTGTCAACGATCAACGATTTTCACCCTATCTGCGATCGTTCGGAGTTGCTCGTAGGTGTCACACGCAACGACGTTGCTAACGATGACAGAAGTGCGTCACGAAAACTGTGACTCCGACGACATATCGTCAGATAAATCATAGCGTGTAAAGCGGCCTTTATACACACATACATATCCATACTGTACAATCTATAGACCCACAAAGTACACTGATGACTATTTATGCCTTGCATCCATAAGCTGTGTCATCCATGGGTGTAACGTAGTCTCCAAAAAACACAGCACAGGGTTCATGTCACCATAGTCTGTGTAAACTTTTATAACTTGCTGTGTATGTGTACAGTTACATACAAAGTTATTCAACCCCCATTGCAAATTTGACTTAGTAAAATTTACAAACTTTTTCCTCTTTGCAATAAACCAATGAAACCAGAATAAAGTAAATAGCTCAACACAATTATTATAACAAGTGGTTTCTCCATATTCGACACAAAATACCACTATTACTGACCACAGCAGTCTGAGATACTCAACCTTTTCATAAAGTATTTCTTAGTATTTAGTAGAGCACTTTTGGCTGTTATGACCTGCTGCAAATGTGATGTATATCCAGACACCACCTTCTAGCAATGTTCTTGAAGAATCTTAGCCCATTCCTCCAGGGCAATAATTTACAGTTCTCTAATATTCCTAGGATTGTTTAGGTGACTGTGATGTCCACTCCAGACTCTTTCAGGACTTTTTCAAAAACAAGCTTTTGTAGTCTTTGAGGTATGTGTGGGATCATTGTCACAGAAAGCACAAAGTTTCTCATAGGATTTCCCAATGCCGAATCCAATGCCAGATGAATGAAATCAGTCCCAGATCATCATGAGCCACTACATTGCTTCACTGTAGGCATCATGCAGCCTCTGCTATGCTTCACTGTAGGCAGGGTGTTCTTTTCAGTATAGGCTTCATTCTTCCTTCTCTAAGCATACTGCAGATCCATACATCTGAAAGCTCCAGTGCTGTTTCTTTGCTCCACAGAATGGAATCCCACATTGGGATTTATATGGTTAGGAGCATATTTTGACTTTTCTTGTGCTTTTGGGTCAGTAGAGGTGCACGACTTTTAGGCTACTTTCACACTTCAGTCATTTCAAATCTGCCAGGTCCGTCGTTGCAACTGAACGGCGGATTCGTCGTTTTTTAGCAGTCAACGGATGCAACGGATGAGTTATTTCACAGGATTCCGTTCACTGGAATCCTGTGAAAAAACTGATTTGTCGCGTCCGTTACATCCATTGTGTGTTTGTTTTACGTTGGATCCGTCGTGATCCGTTTGTTTTTGGGACAGCCCAATGGGAGTGCCAGACATGCTGGGCATACTCAGTAGAACATGACGGAATCCAGCACTGGATTCCGTCGTGTGACGGATTATGGTGGAATCCTGAACCATAGACAACCATTATACCTCTTGACAGATTGCGACGGAATCCTGCGCAGTGCGTTTTTTTGATGCTCCAAAAAAGTTAGTGTCAGTTCCTTCCGCCCAACGGTCAGTCATTCCACAACTGTTCGATCTCACGGCGGATGCAACGCAAGGCCTTCAGTCACAATCAGTTGTTAATACAAGTCTATGGGGAAAAACAGAATCCTGTAAAATATTTTGCAGGATATCATATTTTCTCAAGGCAACAGATTGTGACGGATAAAAAAAGACTGAAGTGTGAAAGTAGCCGAAGTCTGGGAAAGGAGACATTCATTAAGGACCTTACTGTGTCAACTGAAACCTCACTGTTTGCTGCCACCAAATCTTTTTGCAGGTCTTTTGCAGTTGCTCAAGGATTTTTGACCATCTGCCTCCTCAAGAAATTGGCAGCTGGTGATGGTGTCCTCCTTTTTTTTTTTTTTTTTTTTTTCCCCCCATGACCAGTTGGTATAGTCCGTGTTACTACTATAACTGTGCTTGTGAACTCTGCTTCGTACTGTATCTCCAGGAACATGCAATTCCTTTGTTTTGTTTTAATTATTTTCCTTGTTTTTACAAGGCCGTGATGAAGTAACCATTTTTTCTCTATACCTGTGTCTCTCATGAATTGGTGACAGACCCCATTTTGATGAACTTCTGGGTGATAAGATTAATGCAACTAATTTGTTGGTGGCTGCTAAGTTTTTACATGCGTTGTATGGGGATTGGGCAACTTTAGTAAGTTATTTGCAGCGGGCATTTACCCAGGTTTTTCGTCTAAGGCTAGGTTCACATTTCCGTTGTTTTGCATCAGTCACATGCGTTGCTTGACGCATGTGACTGATGCGTTGTACAACGGATGACAAAGAACAGAATTCATTGTCGAACTTCGTTGTGTGCGGGGGGCAGAGCGCGAGATGGCGGAGTTCGGGATGGGTGGAGCAGGGCCATGGCGCTGAGGACGGCAGTGCCGTGCAGACTGCAGGGCTGGGGACAGGTGAGTGAGTGTGTGTGTGTGTGTGTATGTGTACACATGCGGAGTGCGGGAGGGGGCGGAGCTGAGCGGGGAAGTGTCGGGCTCCCTGCACACGTATCCAGGGTAAATATCGGGTAACGGCAAAGCACTTTTTGCTTGGTTACCCGATATTTACACTGGTTACCAGCGTACAGCGCTTAGCGCTGGCTCCCTGCACACGTAACCAGTGTAAATATCGGGTAACTAACTAAAGCGCATTGCTTAGTAACCCGATGTGTATCCTGGTTACGTGTGCAGGGAGCCAGAGAGAGCATGCGCAGCAAAATCCTACGGATTGCGCTGCTCAAAAAACATTACAGGCTGCGTTCCTTACGCCTGGCAGTCAGTCGTTCCACGACTGATCAGTCGGGCAGAGGGTGCAACGCAGCATCATCAGTCACAATCCGCCGCTCATACAAGTCTATGGGAACAACGGAATCCGCTAAACGGATTCCGTTGTTTACCAGAGCAGCGGATTGTGACTGATACAATTTAACGGAAGTGTGAACCTAGCCTAATGCCACATATTGCCGAGTTCAGCGCTCAGCCCTACACACGTTGAATGGAATATATAAGAGACAAATACCCAATATAGCCATTATGAGGTAAATGCAGATGGATCCATTAAGTAAAGGAACCAATTATGTGGCAACTACTCCAAAACAAGTAAAATAACAGGATTGGTGCGGCAGACATATCTGCTTCCGGTACTCCATTTTAATGGAGTACACGTGACCCCTTTTTGTCATGAACAATGGGGGTAGGTGACCAGTATTGATTTTTGAGGAAACCCCTTTTAAAGAGCTGAAGATTTTTAGTTTGGTTAATTAAATCAGGCTGGGGGCATATATTTTTTCTATATCTGGAGATGTGGGGCTTGGTGGATGTGCGGTAACCTTCACACGCTCTCCTGAAAACGTGTTAAACAGGCTAACCCAGTCACTTAGTGTCCGTTGGAGTCGCTGAAGATCCCCCTCATCAGCCCTCCCTCGGTGTGACCCCCCCGCACCCCTGATATATCATCCCAGCCTGACACCTTTTATCAAACTTTAATGAAATGACCCAGGCAAACAAATTGTCATTAAACTTTCCATCACTCTGTCCCTTGGTATCACCTTTTATAAATTGGACGGCAAATGTTGTATTGATCTTGCTGTTCTTGCAGCTGAACTTGAAATGACCTGGGCCCTGTGTTGTTTATTGCCCCAAGTTGCTTTTGGCTGACACTTTACATCCTAAGCCTGACACGTTCTTCCTCTGTCACTCATTTTCCATGTTGTCTGTCTCTCTCCGTTTTCATTTCTCTCTTAATTCACTCGCACCACCTCCAACGTCTCCCATCTGCGGTCTCCCCTGCGCACGTCTGCCTGACTCTTCCCTCACTCCTGCTTCCGTTCTTCGTCATTTTCAGTCCATCTTTTTTTTTCTAGACCTTCTATTCTGTACTTAAGCGTTTTAATTTTTTTATATTCTTTTTTTGCCACTTTACTGTCTCGGTTGCACACATAATATTTCCCAAATACAAAGTTATTACCCATCTAGTGCACATAAAGGACCATCTCCTACTTGCCACAGTGGCTATATGTCCGCAGAGCTGGCTCTCCATATGGCTCTTCTGCAGCAGCCTGGAGGTTTCAAACCATTTAAGATGACTTGTCCCCAGGTCAAAAGTGGCCAATATTTGCTTTTATTTTGCAGTCAGATTTTTTTTTGTTGTTTAATCCGCCATATAGTTCCAGAGATACAGGCCTGTATATTCAGTGCTAATTTTTATTGTCTTCACCAAGGGGGAAAAACTGAGAGGGTAATAATGCAGAGCAGCCCAAAGACAGAGAATCTGTGATCTGCGACCCCATGTACAGGCCATTAGCACTAAATAAAAAGGCCCATACCTCTGGTACCATATGGCGGTTTTAAAAATAAAACTAAATCTGAATACTTAGGGCAGCAGCCGGAATAAAATAAGAGCAAATAGTGGCCACTTTTGACCTGGTGACACGTCGTCTTTAAAGCTGGTGTAAATGGCAACCTGTAATATGTAAGCAGAAATAAAGGGCAACAATGGGCAAACAAAATACATTTATCCGGGTGCAAAAGAGTGTGTCATGGATGATAAAGGGACACCAGGGGACCTATGCTGACCCTAAGACTGGGAGCCATGCGCTCACCCTCACACCGGAGGTACCCTTTATGGTATGGTGGTCCGGGTCCCCGACCTGACCCTGTCTCCTGTCGGGCCTTGACTTAGTACCCCCGCACCCCCAACCCAGGGTAGGGCAGGACACAAACTAACACACCTCCCACAAGACAAAGACAATGGGGTAAAACTGAGACTCACTACACCGCGAATATCCACAGAGGAAAGACAAGAAGACACCCGAGGGAATATAGCAAAGAGGAAGGAGTAAGTCACACCAGGGAACTTTCATACAGCGCAGATAATAAATCGCTGATCACCAAACGGAGGATCACCACGGGGATCGGGATATCGCAACTGCAAGCAGAAACTATCTTCGTCAGTCTCATACTACACTCCCCAGCCTTAAATAGGAGGAGACCAGGTGTGGAAGGAAATCGGTAGCCTGGCTCACAACACACTGCTCCAAAAAGAATTAACCCCTGCACGGCTGGGAGCAGTGAAACAACTCCGCAAACATCCAGCCGAGCTGAGCACTTGAGAGACCAGGTTGCCTGTGGGACTCTGCAATGTGAACAGAGTCCGATGCCTTAGAAGTAATCCGTGTGTGCAAATACGGACAGCGCATGGCAGAGAGTGATTCCAGGTCATAATAAAGTATTGAGGAGTTGCACTTTAACCTATTTCATCATATATTCTGATAGGCACAAATTTTCTTTTACTCCTTTAATGACCAAAATAAGTATACTATGTAGTGTTCTTTTTTTTTTTTTTTTTTCTACAAGATTTTTTGTATATTAATTTATTTAATTTTTTTTTTTTTTGTGTAGATCAATGAACTTGACATCCAGAACCGTGATATTCTTGGCCATGGAAATGGAGGCACCGTGTATAAGTAAGTATATAGTTTCAAGGGCATAGGTATACAGTGTTTTAAAAATATGGCAAATGTGTTTTGGAATTGCATGTTTTTTTCCTTCACCGGTGCCATATGATGGTAAAAGGCGATATAAAACTGGCGGAGCTACTGATCAAATTGTACATTGCTCAACTGGAAGGGAAACGAAGCTGGCAAGTACTCCAGGGGGTAGTACTATTGGCCCGAGCACATAATGTAGCCTAGGTATCTTGTGTTTGGTTGTAGCTGTCTGTGATAAACCTTTAAATGTGTTATTGCTTTAACTTGTATATGAAGATCATGACTAAGCGTACTTTAACAATGGGATCACAGATCACAAGATCACTGAACGGCAGCTGTTGGATCATCCCGGGAAAGGATAAAGCGTCTTTTTTTTTTTTGGTCCATCCTGGTTGATCTTTGAGTATTGTAATGGCTGCCAGGCTACGTACAGCAGGATAGGCTACATAAGCTACTGTCACCAGATCTATTTGTGTGTGGCCTGCAAAATGATTGGCCAACACAGCTGATAATCAACCTCTTTTAATGATTCTACTTGGCCACTACAACACTAAAGGCCGCTTTACACGCTGCGATATCGGTACCAATATCGCTAGCGTGCGTACCCGCCCCATCTGTTCTGCGACACTGGCAAATCGCTGCCCGTGTCGCACAACATCGCCCAGACCTGTCACACATACTTACGTTACCTTCCCTGGGACGTCGCTGGGACCGGCGAACCGCCTCCTTTCTAAGGGGGCGGTTCGTTAGCGTCACAGCAACGTCACTGCAGTGTCACTGAACCGCCACCCAATAGAAGCGGAGGGGCGGAGATGAGTGGGACGTAACATCCCGCCCACCTCCTTCCTCCCGCATTGTGGCCGGGAGGCAGGTAAGGAGAGCTTCCTCGTTCCTGCGGTGTCACACGGAGCGATGTGTGCTGCCGCAGGAACGAGGAACAACTTCGTTACTGCTGCAGTAGCGATATTTGAGAATGGACCCCCATGTCGCCGATGAGCGATTTTGCACGTTTTTGCGACGATGCAAAATTGCTCATAGGTGTCACACGCAACGGCATCACTACAGCGGCTGGACAAAATCCGTGACCCCAACGAGATCGCTGTAGCGATCTCGTAGCGTGTAAAGCCCGCTTAAGTCCACCCACTCAGACAATCCCCTGATGAGCCAAAGAATCCAATGGAGCCAATACACATTAAAGGAAAGTCAGCCGAAGACCGCAATTTAGGTTTCTAATGCCCCATTTGCATGGGTCGATCCAGAGCATTAAATAACCGCCGATTGTCTATGTATAATCTCATGGAAGGTCATTTTCTGGCTTGTCTACACAGGTAAACAAACTATTCAAAAAAAAGGCAATGGTTAAAGGGAATCTGTCAGCAGATTTTTGCTACCTCATCTGAGAGCAGCATGATGTAGGCAAAGAGATCCTGAAGCCAACGGTGTATCGGAGTTGTTTACGTAGGTCTTGATGAGGAGTCATGCTGAAGTCCGACACTCCTGATTCATGAATAGATATATACCTGTTAATGAATCTGGAGCATCTGATGAGTTGCCTGTGCCTCCGTACTCTATGCCAGAAGTCTCACTGCAGTAAGGTACGGAAGTGAGTTTTCCGGTATACGGAACACTAGAATTAATCATGAATTAGACAAGTTGTGTCCCTGTGCGTCATCTTTCCCCAAATCTACCTATTTTGTCAAAGTTGGGAGAAACAGGAGTGAAAATACAAAAGTTGCAAAATTTTTAGATTAGAGTTACAGCTAAATTTTGTGTATTTATGTTCTGGTGTGAAATCATTGATGAATCGAGCCCAAAGTTGATTGAGATCTGTGACTAGGATTCAAAACCGGACATGTCACTGTGAATGTTTGTAAATTCATGGTCCGCAAATAGAAAGAGGTGTGAAAAGCCTCATAAAGCAGAGGTTTATGTAGGTTTTCTGAGACTCAGGGCAAGAATTCAGGTTGGTACTCCATACCCCAAACAGTATCACAAATAATCATTTACATCCAGGTACCTTATAGATGATGCTGTCTCTGATTGAAATTGCTCTTTCTTTTCTTCATCTTTTCCAGATGCCATTAGACTTTTCACATTCCCAGCTAGTCTCCGCAGACTTCCATCTTCTCCTCTTGTACAGCACATCCCGGCACGATACCCTTAAAAATAGCTAAATTATTATAATACTCCTGAATAAAAATATATGCCCTATACTGTGGCCCTAACTAAATGTTCCTCATTGTGTTCCCTGCACACAATATGATGCACACGGCCCTCTTATGGTACATACCTTTCACTCTGCCCTCTCCTTTCCATACTGGGCCTCATCTTCACACTGTCCTCTACACTGTGTCCCCCTGTATTGCCCAGTCTCTATACTATGTCCCCTTATCACTCCCTCCCCTCCTCTGCATACTATCCCATCCTTGTTGTGGCCTCACACTGCCCCCCCCCCCCTTAGTGCTGCTTCTTCTCCATACCACCCCCTTATACTACCCAGTCTCTATTCTGTGCCCCCTCGCATTTCTCATCCCACAGTCTCCTCACTACCTCTGCAGTCATTCCATCCCCCTCCTTCCCCATACTGTGTCCTAAAATATACCACCTCGCTACTGATACTGGCCTCAATTTTCTCCCCCCTTCACTTCTTATACAGTATTTGCACCCATCCTGTCCTCTCACTCCCTATACTGTGTCCTCAAATTCCTCCCCTTTGCTCCCCATACGGTGTCCGTATACATTTCTCTCACCTAAATTTCTTCATGTAGTTACAGTAAATCTTCAGTGTCTTCAGCTCCACTGGAGCACTTACCACACCAAACTTCATCTGCCTATGCGGCAACAAGGAGTGACGTCAGCAGTGTGATTAGCTGACCTGATCACACTGCTGATGGCACCCTGATTCAGAACTCCCAACGGTCAGGGCTTCAATTGTACTTGTGTCTGAAAGACGTTAGTACAATTGATCACATGGAGTCGGCGCACTTCACCTTCTTTGAGCTGGTTCTAGGTTTGACACCCGATTCAAAGAACAGCCGACTACCAATACAGGGGGCTGCAAAAAGCAGCCGATTTAATCATAAGAAGAGCCATTGTTGCTGTTCTGTCGATGAGCTGAGATTAGGGATCTGCTACCATCCGAGAGAGACTGTCTGCGTCTCCCCAGCACTGTATAGGTAATTTTTATTACAGACTTTTCCTATCGTATAGTCGTCTTCTCTGTATAGTGGATGGAGGGTTTAGTTGTGCTTTCCTTCCCATCAGGCCAGGTGGAGAATGTGCTAGATCATGTAAAGTGCCTGCTCGTATACATGTATCCTATATGTTTCCAATCCATAATGACGAGATCAAAATGATTTATTATTATACTTTCCGTGCGGTCACACTCGCTCACACAGTAGTGTTAATCTAGACTCAGCAGATTTTTTTTTTCCTGAAATATGGCAGCCACATATTGATTTTTTTTTTTTCTTTTCTTCCTCCGCTCAATTGGATGAAAACTTGTTTGTGTAGCAATATCGGTCTGTCCAGAACCCTGAAACAATACTCTGCACGCACTGTAATCACCAGCCTGCTTCCCAGGGATAATAACGTTTCTGTAAAGAAATAAAGCCATACAAAGCCCCTTCCTCACACAATCACCAGGGGGCATTCCCGCCACCCCACCATAAACCTCCACAATGCAGGACTGGTAACAATTTCACTGCTGGATATTACAGCCAAGAGGAGCTCTGCCACGTGAGAGGTCAGCGGCCTGACCCCATAGCCCAAATATCATTTGTAGTATAATGTAATCATCAGGCTAACCTTATTACAGAATAAAAAACACCTTGTTTACTATCAAGTTTTCTTTGTCGCTCCATTGGGAGACCCAGACAATTGGGTGTATAGCTATTGCCTCTGGAGGCCACACAAAGTATTACACTTAAAAGTGTAAGGCCCCTCCCCTTCTGGCTATACACCCCCAGTGGGATCACTGGCTCACCAGTTTTTGTGCTTTGTGCGAAGGAGGCAACACATCCACGCATAGCTCCACTTTTTAGTCAGCAGCAGCTGCTGACTATGTCGGATGGAAGAAAAGAGGACACATATAGTGTCCCCAGCATGCTCCCTTCTCACCCCACTGTATGTCGGAGGTGTTTGTAAGGTTGAGGTACCCATTGCGGGTACGGCGGCAGGAGCCCACATGCTGATTCCTTCCCCATCCCTTTTTACAGGGCTCTGGGTGAAGTGGGATTTACCGGTCTCCAGGCACTGAGACCGTGCTCCATCTACAGCCCCTGGAGAAGATGCTGGATGGAGCGGAGTACATCAGGGACATGGCCCTGCTTCCTCAAGGTACTCTGTGTCCCCGTGCATTTGGCGCTCACACCGCAGCATGCTGGGTGTTGTAGTGCGCCGGGGGACATCAGCGCTGCGGCGCCTGTGCCATGGCCTCATTCAGCTTTGCTGAAGCAGGCTCACTTATGGGAATTGGTCGCGCCGGCCGCTGGGACTGCGGCGCGGCTGGCACTTGTAGTGCGCCGGGGACTTCAGCGCGGCCTGCGCTTTTACGGCGGCCGCGCTGATAACTAGAGTCCCCGGCTTTTGCGGCCTGCTTCCGTTCGTTCCCGCCCCCAGACCGGCCAGTCAGGAGAGGGGCGGGACGCTGGCCACTTCCAGGAATCGGTCGCGCCGGCCGCTGGCAGCGGCGCGGCTGGCACTTGTGGTGCGCCGGGGACTTCAGCGCGGCCCGCGCTTTTACGGCGGCCGCGCTGATATCTAGAGTCCCCGGCTTTTGCGGCCTGCTTCCGTTCGTTCCCGCCCCCAGACCTGCCAGTCAGGAGAGGGGCGGGACGCTGGCCACTTCTATGAATCGGTCGCGCCGGCCGCTGGAACTGCGGCGCGGCTGGCACTTGTGGTGCGCCGGGGACTTCAGCGCGGCCCGCGCTTTTACGGCGGCCGCGCTGTTAACTCGAGTCCCCGGCTTCTGGGCCTAGTCTCCCTTCGTTACCGCCCACAGCCCTGACAGTCAGGGTAGGGGCGTGACGCTGCATAGAGCAGAGCTGAGAGCTGGAGTATGTTTTGCATACTCCACCCCTCTCACTGTGTGCACTGTGAATCCGGATTCCCGCACTTTCTCAGGCACGCCCACGGCTTCCTTCTCTACAAGGACACCGGCAGCCATTAGTGTCAGTTTCTGTACGATACAGAGACAAGTGTGGAAGACCCTGGCATTCTGATAGTCACACAATCGCTGCAATAGGCGTTAAGCAGCACCTGTGGTGCTAACCCCACTAGTGCAGAAGTGCACTTATAGATATGCTTGTACTATATACATTGCACTGTTTGGTCGCACGTTGTATATACCCTCCTGGATTATGCGGAGGAGTTATCAGCATATTCTCTGTGTAAAACAAAGGTGCAGAACCACATGTTTTTCTATACAGCTGGTACAGCATGTACGGCTATACGGCCGGCAGGTACATAGACTCCCATTGTATGCACTAATGGCCAGGGGATGAGGACGGTGTCTGCAGTATTTACTGACAGTTTTTCTGAGACTATGGCTATGATACTAGAAGCCTAGCAGTCCGGACATGTCTCTCACAATATGGGCACTGTTGAATCATTGATCCATGGCCCCCCTCAGTGTGAATAACTAACAGCTCCGGGAATGTCACACGCATCCCAGAGTCACGGCTCTGCACGGACGTCAGTCCCAGACAGCCTAAGTGGGCTCGCTATGAGCGGCCTCGGTTTCATCAGGGTCCTAACAGAAGGACTCGCTGTGTAATGAGGCGGAAGTAGCGGCTCAGGATTCTGATCCTGAGACCGCTCTCAATCTGGATACACCTGATTGTGACGCCATAGTAAATAATCTTATAGCGTCCATCTATAGAATGTGGGTTATTTCTCACAGCTCCTCCAGTGGAGGAGTCAGCTTCACGTATTTTTCTGGACCACTCTGCCTTCAGAGAGGCAGTCCAGGAACACCACGCTTATCCAGATATGCGCTTCTCCAAACGGCTTAGGATACACGTTATCCCTGTCCCCTGACTTGGTCAAGGACTGGACCCAATGTCCCGAGCGGCATCCTCCAATCTCCAGGCTTGTAGCTAGATCCATAGTTGCAGTGGGAGATGGAACTGCAAACTCAAAGATGCCACTGACAGACAGATGGATCTCTGGTCGAAAGCCATCTATGAGGCTGTCGGCGCACCGTTGGCTCCGGCATTCTCTCCCTTGGGGCACTCCAAGCTATTTCAGCTTGTCTTACACAGATTGACACGGTTACACGTACATCTGTGCCGCAGGTGGCATCCTTAACCTCTCAAATGTCTGCATTTGTTTCTTACGCGATTCAGGTTGTCCTGGACTCTGCGAACCGTGCGGCGGTAGCCTCCGCTACTCCGTGTTTTTAAGCAGAGCCTGGTCTGCTCGTTAAGTGAATGGAAGGCAGATTCTGCTTCCAAAAAAGGTTGCCTAACCAGTTGCCTTTTTCTGCTGACCGACTGTTTGGTGAGCGTTGGATGTAACCATCAAACAGTCCAGGGGTAAGGATTCATCCTTTCCTCAGCCCGGACACAACAAACCCCAACAGAGCAAGAGGCAGTCGGGGTTTTCGGCCTTTTCGAGGCTCGGGCAGGTCCCATTTTTCCTCGTCCAATGTGGACTCAAAAGGATCAGAGGAGCTAAGATTCTTAGCGGGCTCAGTCTCGCCCAAAAAAGCGACAGTCTGAAAACCCGCTTCCAAGGCGGCTTCCTCATGACTTGCGGCCTCGGTCGGTAGCAGGCTCTCCCGCCTTGGCGATATTTAGCTGCCATAGGTCAATGACCATTGAGTGTGAGACATTCTGTCTCACGGGTACAGGATAGAGCTCACTTCTCGTCCTCCAACTCGATTCTTCAGAATTTCTCCACCTCCCGGCCGGGCCGCTGCTCTTCTGCAAACAGGGTGCACTCTATAGGCAGAAAGAGTGATGACCCCCGTTCCTCTTCAGGAACAAGGTCACGGTTTTTACCCCAAATTCTTTGCGGTACCTATAACAACGGGCCGTTCCGTCCCGTTCTGGATCTAAAAATGCTCAGCAAGCTCGTGGACACCAGGCGGTTCCGGATGGAATCCCTCCGCCATGTCATCGCCTCAAGGTCCCAAGGATATTTCCTAGCATCATTAGGCATCAAGGATGCTTATCCACACGTGCCGATTGATCCAGAGCACTAGCGTTTCTACGCTTCGTTATAGGAGACGAACACCCTCTGTTCGTAGCTCTACCTTCCGGCTAGCGACAGTCCAACTGGTCTTCGCCAAGGTCAGGGCAGCAGTAGTCACAGTCCTGCACTCTCAGGGTCACTCTGTGGTCCCGTATTTAGACGATCTACTTGTCAAGGCACTCTCTTAGGAAACATGCCAACACTGCCCGAACGTTGCGCTGGAGACTCTCTAGAGTTTTGGGTGGATCATCAACTTTTTAAAGTCAGATCCGACCCCGACCCTATCGATAACATATCTAGGCATAGAGTTTCTTACTCTCTCAGCGATAGTGAAGCTGCCGCTAGACAAACAGCATTCACTACGGGCTGCAAGCTCTTCTTTAAGAACCAGTCGCACACATTGAGACGCCTCATGCACTTCCTACGTAAGATGGTAGCAATGGAGGCAGTTCCTTTCGCGCAGTTTTACTGCGTCCACTACAATGGGACATTCTCCGCCAATGGGACGAGGAGTCGACGTCCCTCAACAGAGTCGTCGTTCTTTCTCAGGCGGCCAAGGAATCTCTACGGTGGTGGCTTCTTCTCACCTCTTGGTCAAAAAGAAGGTCCTTCCTATCCCCGTCCTGGGCGATAGTTACGACAGACGCGACTCTATCAGGGTGGGGAGCAGTTTTTCTCCACTACAGCGCTCAGGGTACGTGGACTCAGCAAGAGTCCACTCTTCAGATCAATGTTCTTGAACACAGAGCAGTGTATCTTGCCCTACAATCCTTCCAACAGCGGCTGGAAAGCAAGCATATCCGACTTCAGTCGGACAGCTCCACAGCGGTGGCATACATCAACCACCAAGGAAGAACGCGCAACCGGCAAGCCTTCCAGGAAGTCCGGCAGGTTCTGATGTGGGTGGAAGACACGGCATCCACCATATCCACAATTCACATCCCAAGTGTGGAAACTAGGAAGCTGACTTCCTAAGTCGCTGAGGTGTGGCCGAAAGAGTATGGTCTCCTCACCCGGACGGGTTTCAGGAGATCTGGCGCCGCTGACAGAGGCCGGACGTCGATCTAATGGCGTCACGGCACAACAACAATGTGCCAGCTTCATGGCACGGTTTCACAATCATCAAGCTCTGGCGGCAAACGCCTTAGTTCAGCATTGGTCGCAGTTCCAGCTACCTTAGGTGCCACCTCTGGCATTGTTGCCCAGAGTACTGCGCTAGATCAAGACCGACTGCGGCCGCGCCATCCTCGTCGCTACAAATTGGCCGAGGATGTTGTGGTACTCGGTTCTGTGGTGCCTCACGGTAGGCTAACCGGGGGCACTACCAGACCAATCAGACTGGCTGTCTCAAGGGCCATTCTTCCATTTGAATTCTACGGCCCTCAACCGGATGGTGTGGCATTGAGTCCTGGAACCTAGTGTCGTCAGGATTACCTCAGGACGTGGTTGCCACCATGGGACAGGCTAGCATACCAACGTCCGCCAAGATTGACCACAGGACGTGGAAGATGTTCTTATCTCGGTGCTCGGCGCAGGGTGTTTCTCCCTGGCCGGTTGCATCGTCTATGTTTCCTTCCTTCCTGCAATCTAGGTAGGAAAATGGGTTGTCGCTCAGTTCCCTTTAGGGACAAGTCTCAGCGCTATCTGTATTTTTTCAGAAACGACGACTTCCTCAGGTACGCACGTTCCTACGGGGAGTTTGTCTTCTCAGCACTCCGTACAAGCGGCCGTTAGAGCCCTGAGATCTGAACAAGGTTCTAATTGCTCTCCAGATGCCGCCTTTCGAGCCTTTGAAGGATGTCTCCCTTCCCGTTTTTCACGGGAAGTGGCCTTCTAGTAACGGTCTCGTCTCTTAGGAGAGTTTCCGAGCTAGCAACGCTCTCATACAAACTCCCTTCCTGGTCCTTCACCAGGACAGGGTAGTTCTGCGTCCGGTTCCGGAATTTCTCCCTAAGGTGGTATCCCATTTTCATATCAATCAGGATATCACCTCACCTTCTTTGTGTCCTCGTCCAGTCCATCAATTTCAGAAAGATTTGCATCTGTTGGTTCTGGTGAGAGCACTCAGGTTCTACTTCCCGCATGGCGCTCCTGCGCCACCCGGATGCACTCTTTGTCCTTGTCGCTGGTCGGCGTAAACAGTCGCAAGCTTCCAGATCCACCCTTGCTCGGGGGCTCGAGGAACCAATTCTTGAAACCTACAGTTCTACTGGGCTTCTGGTTCTCTCAAGGCCGAAGGCCCATTCTACCAGAGCCGTGGGTGCATCCTGGGCATTACGGCACCAGGCTACGGCTCAGCAGGTGTGTCAGGCACCCACCTGGTCGAGTCTACTTACTTTTACCAAGCATTATCAGATGCATACCTACGCTTCGGCAGACGCCAGCCTAGGTAGATAAGTCATTCAGGCGGCGGTTGGCCACCTGTAGGAGAGGGCCGTTTGACGGCCCTATCATGAGGTATTCTTTTACCCACCCAGGGATTGCTTTTGGACATCCCAATTGTCTGGGTCTCCCAATGGAGCGACAAAGAAGAAGGGAATTTTGTTTACTTACCGTAAATTCCTTTTCTTCTAGCTCCAATTGGGAGACCCAGCACCCGCCCTGTTTTCTCGGGGTTTTTCTGTTTTTTCGGGTACACATGTTGTTCATGTGGTATGGTTCAGTTCTCCGATGTTTCCTCGGATTGAATTGGTCTTTAAACCAGTTATTGGCTTTCCTCCTTCTTGCTTTGGCACTAAAACTGGTGAGCCAGTGATCCCACTGGGGGTGTATAGCCAGAAGGGGAGGGGCCTTACACTTTTAAGTGTAATACTTTGTGTGGCCTCCAGAGGCAATAGCTATACACCCAATTGTCTGGGTCTCCCAATTGGAGCTAGAAGAAAAGGAATTTACGGTAAGTAAACAAAATTCCCTTCTTCCTGAATTTTGAAGATTTTTTTTTTTTCTTTTTTTTTCTATATGAAGACTTTTATGTCCGAGTTCCATTTAGTTTAATGTTGCACCTGTAAAGTCTGCACCCAGTGGGTGTTGTAAAAGGCAATTGTACCATAGTGTGAGCACCTATGCATTTCTATTTCTATGAGAAATACATTTTGCTGTTCCTATGAGGAGTTTTTTCCCCCTCATGGTGAAAAAGGCTGCATAGGGGAAAAAAAAAACTTTTCTAAAAATTCCTAAATTAGTTCAGCAAAATAAAAACTGCTCAAAAAGCAGTTTTTCTTTACAGCAATTTCCATTTTACAAATTCGTAAGGTTTTTCTGCCTCCACAAACTGTATGAACAAACCCAGTACTGCACCAGACAAACACAAACCCAACAATTTTTGGGATAAGTTAAAGGCATTTTCTGGTTAATTTAGATGGCATTTACATGGGCTGAGTTCAGGCCGTAAAAGGGAACCTGTCACCAGATTTGGTGACTATAAGCTGCGGCCACCACCAGTGGGCTCTTATACGCATTCTAACATGCTATATATAAGAGCCCAGGCCGCTGTGTAGAACATAAACACTTTATAATACTCACCTAAATGGTCGGTACGGTGCAGACTGGCAGAAGGGTGTCTCCGTTCCGGCGCCTCCTTTTTCGGCCATCTTTGTCCTCCTGAAGCTTGGGTGCATGACTCGTCCTACATCATGCACATGCGCCAGCATTGAGGTCCCGCGCAGGCGCACTACAATTCTTTCATCTGCCCTGCTCAGGGCAGATCAAAGTGCGAGCTCCATCGACAATATTAAAGTTGCTCTGTGTTTCCCGGTCTCTTTATACAGGTTGAGTAAAACTGATGGGTAACAAACAATCACTAACAGATCAATCTGTCCCCCTATGGTATCATGTTATCAACAGTATATCTGTTTGCAGCGATGATATGCTCCTGATAACAATGATTTTTTTTTTTTTTGTTCAGCCATAAACCATCCAATCGCCCAATCAATGAGTAGCAATTTGCTGATTCATTTGGCGGATTGCTGGTGTTTATAAATGTGGATGACTTATGCACACATGTGTGCAAACCATGTTGCATGACACACACCCATACACAATGCTTGATACCCACACAATCCATGACACACACACTCCTGCATGGTACAGGACCTATGGTGATATCATGGTCACATGAGTCTCTGCACACTGTAAACACTGGGGCCCCCTAACAAAGAGTGGACCCCAGACAAGTGCCCAATTTGCCCCGTCCATGCCCAAAGCAGGCCCTACGCAGGTACAGTGCTCACTTCCATACAGTTATCAGAATTGTTTGGTTTGGTTTCAAGCAGAGATCTTGAAAACAGCGATATAGTATCACTGATCTTGAGATTGAAGGGACTGCAGTTCTCATTTTAAAGGTAACCTGTCACATTCTCAAACACTACTAACCTGCAAATTTTGCTTACACTGCAGATTAATAGAATTATAAAGCCTCATTGGTGCCATGGCTCCCAGGAGGAAATTAACTTTATTCTTCCTGGCAATCTGCGACTTTCAGTCATAGAGGCATATCTGTAGTAGTTTGTCACCCCTCAGTATTCCGTGAGCAACGGCTGTAACAGTCTCGAGCTGGCTGTCAGTCACTGCTGGGGTGAGTTTCTGCTGCTGCTGCTCATTGTGTGACCAGCGGAGACTGAAGCCATGCTGGCCACATCTCTATGACTGAAAGCTGGAGGCTGCTGGGAGGAATAAAGTTTTATTTCCTCCCATGAGCTGTGCTGTCAGTGCCGGGCATATTTAGAACTCTATTAACCTGCAGATCACCCCTATATCTGTAGGTTAATAGCATTTTTTAACAGGACAGGATCCCTTAAGATTTGTTTGCAGAGTGACGCTTTGTATACTGGCCGTTAGCACCACTGTGCATTACAAATCCAGAATGGAATTTAGCACTAAATTTGCTCTAATTGTTCCCCTTCTATCTTGGGGTTAATAAGGGTCCCAAAAGCTGGAGCCCCACCAATCATAAGGTGATGGCTTTTTCTGGTATTGTGCTTTCCAGCTATTTATTTCATTTTTCATGTCTTTAATCGTTCCTTTTCAAACAGATCCTTGTGAATCATGCTAAGCCCAAGGCCCTTGGACATGATGTAAAGGTGCTTGAAGTATGCAGGTTTAGCCAGTTACAATGGTGGTTTGTGCTTTCTGATGCAGATGACGCTCTGTTCACACTGATGGGTTGACTTCTGTCCTTACAGATTCCAGAACGGCGATCCGTTATGATCAGGCGTGATCCGTTATGATACTTATTTTCCCATTAACTTGTAATAGAGCCTTTTGCGAACATTTTTTTAACATTACGGGCTAGACTAGTGCGGGTGTCACTCGAGACGATCTATCGTGCGATATGTCGTCTGGGTCACGGTTTTCGTGACGCACATCCGGCACTGTTTGCGTCGTCGTTTCGTGTGACACCTCCGAGCGACTGTGAACGTTCGCAAATCGGTAACAAATTGTGTATTGTTGACACGTCGCTCATTTTTAAAAACTCGTTTATTTTTCTTAGCGCCGGTTTTTCATCGTACCCGAGGCAGCACACATTGCTCCGTGTGACACCCGGGAACGATGAACACAGCTTACCTGTGTCCCGCAGCTCCCGCCAACTATGCGGAACGACGGAGGTGGGCGGGATGTTTACGTCCCGCTCATCTCCGCCCCTCCACTTCTATTGGCCAGCTGCTGTGTGACGTCGCTGTGACGCCGAACGTCCCACCTCCTTCAGGAAGTGGATGTTCGCCGCCCACCGTGAGGTCGCTCAGCAAGTAAGTGCGTGTGACGGGGGTTTAACGACTTTGTGGCCATGGGCAACTAATTGCCCGTGATGCACAAATGACGGGGGCGGATACGATCGCTCATGCGATCGCACGATAGATCGTATCGTGTGACGCCCGCATAGCCCAATGCTACACTATTCTGACCATCAAAAAGCAGAAAAGGGGTAAAAAGTGTGAACACCACTTCATCAACAGTCAGGCATCCCTGTAATAGTTACTTGATATTTTTGCATTAATTTCTTGATTTAGTAAATCCCCTTTAAATATATCCAGATTTTTTTGTTCTGCTGTCCCTGTATTTTGCAGCACCAGGGACTGCCATATGCTTTCCTCTGGCTCACTGGCACGTACATTTTGTAATATTTCCCTCCGCTTTGTAAAGTGAAGGATACACAATGTAGGCAACAAAGCAATAAACTATAGCTAATTGATTTAGCTGAAAAAAAAAAAATGAATAAAAAAAAATGTGAGAAGAGGAGAAAGGCTGATATATATTAGAAATCACAGAGCGGAAAACCTCCAGAGGAAGAGCTCGTTTAAAGTCATAAAAACTTTTCCCATCACCTTTAACAAGTCTGTATCTCTTTATTCCTGGCAGTAAATGAGGAGCTCGCACGTTTATTTGAATTTAACTTTCTTACAAAACCAATTAAGCCTCAAACAACTGTCAGTGTGCCCCATCCATCCTGTGCTCGCTTCAGGAACAGACAGCGCTGGGTCTGTGCCGCCATTTCACGGCCTAATTAAGCGCGTGTGCCGCGATGCACTTCACAAACTCATCCTCTGTTCCTGTCCGCCGTTCTTGTTTCTCTTGAGCTTTTCGAGATGCTTCGTACTGAAGTCAGTAGGTATATCACTGCTGTAATAAGAAGCCGAATGCAAAGATGATGTCCCATCCAAACCAAAAGAAGACAACAGAATGTGAAGGGGTCACATCTAGAGTTGAGCGAGTACCTAACTAGTCGTACTCGCGATACTCATAACGAGTACCATACACCAAAAAAACCCTATGTAAGCCAAATTGTAAGAAACAATATTAACATCTTTATTAATCATTAAAATACATAAAACTGAATGGATCAGCCCAAGTGACGGATGGAATTAATATGGGGAGCCTGGCACCTATAGACAATTATGTATTGGAGAAAAAACAAAAAGCCAGCACCAAATGTGCACTTCAGCACTAAACATTCCAAACTGTACTTATTATAAAAATTTTGAGATTTTTGGCAAAAAATTGCAATTTCTTGAGCTACCCCGCCACGTCACGGCAAATCTCATCTCAAATATTTTTATAAAATGTGCCTTACGGCCTCACATATGAAATAGTAGAACTGCTCTTAGCAGCACTCACCTGGTCTATTTCAATCCCGTACCCATGACTGAGTCATGGCTGTGGGCGGGACAGGTCCAAGCAAATGCTGCATGAAGTAAATAGCCTGTGGACAGGGCCCGATGACTGAATGTGAACAGTCACCAACCGCCAAAATCTAGACAGATGGAATACATTCCAAATTGGGGTGCATAGCAAGGTGGGGGTCAGCCACCGACCAATTCAATGAAGAAAAACAAAAAGCCAGCACCAAATGTGCACTACAGCACTAAACATTCCAAACTGTACTTATTATAAAAATTTTGAGCTTTTTGGCAAAAAATTGCAATTTCTTGAGCTGCCTCGCCATGTCACGAAGCTCAAGAAATTGCAATTTTTTGCCAAAAATCTCAAAATTTTTATAATAAGTACAGTTTGGATTGTTTAGTGCTGAAGTGCATATTTGGTGCTGGCTTTTTGTTTTTTCTTAATTATATATTGGACCTATATAAATCGGCAAAAAATGTTTTAATATATATTCTCCTAAACTGAATAAAGGTGTATGCATCATAAAAGTCCCTATCTGTTGTTAGAAAAAGTATATAATATCATAATATTCACATGTGTGAATATGTGACTATATGATATAGGTGCCCGGCTCCCCATATTAATTCCATCCGTCACCTGGGTTGATCCATTCGGTTTTATGTACTTTAATGATTAATAAAGATGTTAATATTGAGTCATACAATTTGGCTTGCAAAGGGTTTTTTTGGTTTATGTATAATAAATAATAATAATCTTTATTTCTATAGCGCCAACATATTCCACAGCGCTTTACAATTCAGGAGGCTCATATACATATACATATCATATACAAACAAGTAACAATTATAGAAGATACAATATTTAAAGGGAAAAAAATGCAACCCTGCTCTTGAGAGCTTACAATCTACAATGAGATGGGGGAGGGGCAAGGTACAAGTGCTTATTTACAATGACAATCCAGCCATCTCATGGGGGATAGATAATGGCTTCCTGGACCAGTTGGCCAGAGCCTTGAGATGCATTTAGGTGTCATGTATAGAGATTTATGCAATAGGGCCATTCATACAAATATTGTGGTGTCATACGAGTACTGTCTAATACGCGCGTAATCGTTCCGAATAGCGTGTGCAATTCAAGTCAATGAGGAAAACCCGCGAAGTAACGAGTAACCCGAATGCCATAGAAAATAGTGCGGAATTCAGGTTACTCGTTACTTTGCGAGTTTTCCCCATTGACTTGTATTGCACACACTATTTGGAACAAATACGCGCGTATTAGACAGTATTCGTTATGAGTATCGCGAGTACGAATAGTTAGGTACTCGCTCAACTCTAGTCACATCGGATCTCCAATCAGCGGGGTCCGACTCCGTACACATGGGCTGCTCTACTTCACCGCCGGTCAGGTCTGAATAACTTGATCCACGGTGGCTTCTTGGACAGCTGTTTAAGGCTGACGTATATAAAACATGGTCTGATTATTTAGTTGTCTTTTGTTATAATTATGACCTGTGATGTCCACTGACCATGGACCTCCTAACCAGAGCTCAGCAGCCTTATACATGCCTATGAAGCTGTGGGTTTTGAGTAAGAGAACCTGCAACTGATTACATAAGGAAAAAATAGGTGCACCGCATGAAGTAAGGGGATATTGCAGGTGCTCGACCAATGTGGACGAGTGGACAGTCAGTATACAAGAAAAAAAAAGAGTCCGCATATACTGGTACCTGCAACTGGTCCAGACATCACGGACCATGTATCGACCATGTTTCGCAGACGTTTTAATTAAAGGGGTATTCCCATCTCCAAGATCCTATTCCAATGTAGTAGGTGTAATAATAATAATGATAATAATAATAATAATAATAAATATTATTATTAATAATATTATTATTAATAATATTATTATTAATAATATTAGCAAATACCTCTAATTAGAAATGCAGTATACATCATGTTCCAAATTATTATGCAAATTATATTTTTCTCTGATTTTCCTAAATGGTCGGTGCAAATGACAGTCAGTCTAATAAAAGTCATCACCTGTTAGAGTATACATCGAATTTTATTGAAGAAATCTCCCCAGGATAATCTTCAAAATTAAAAAAAACTCAAAATGCACTGTTCCAAATTATTAGGCACAGTAGAGTTTCTAAACATTTTGTTTTAAAGAACTGAAAATGCTCATTTGTGGAATTTGCAGCAATAGGAGGTCACATTCACTGAAATAAAAAAACTATTTAAATCCAAAACATCCAAACAGGTCAAGTTACATGTTACATAGGAACCCTTCTTTGATATCACCTTCAAAATTCTTGCATCCATTGAACTTGTGAGTTTCTGGAGAATTTCTGCTTGAATTTCTTTATATGATGTCAGAATAACCTCCCAGAGCTGCTGTTTTGATGTGAACTGCCTCCCACCCACATAGATCTTTTGCTTTGAAGGTTCTGTGTAGGGTTGAGGTCAGGGGAAGATGGTGGCCACACCATGAGTTTATCTCCTTTTATGCCCTTAGCAGCCAATGATACAGAGGTATTCTTTGTAGCATAAGATGGTGCATTGTCATGCATGAAGATGATTTGGCTTTTGAAGGCACATTTCTGCTTTCTGTACCATGGAAGAAAGTTGTCAGTCAGAAACTCTATATACTTTGCAGAGGTCCTTTTCACACCTTCAGGAACCCTAAAGGGGCCTACCAGATGTCTCCCCCATGATTCTGGCGTTGCAGCCTTGTTGGGACATGGTGGTCATCCACCAACCATCCACTACTCCATCCATCTGGACCATCCAGGGTTGCTCGACACTCATCAGTAAACAAGACTGTTTCAAAATTAGTCTTCATGTATGTCTGGGCCCACTGCAACCGTTTCTGCTTGTGAGCACTGGTTAGGGGTGGCCGAATAGTAGGTTTATGCAGCACAGCAAGCCTTGGAAGGATCCTACACCTTGAGGTTCGAGGGACTCCAGAGGCACCAGCAGCTTCAAATATCTGTTTGCTGGTTTGTAAAGGCTTATTACCAGCTGCTGTCTTAATCCGATGAACTTGCCTGGCAGAAACCTTCCTCATTCTGCCTTTATCAGCACAAACACGTATGTGCTGTGAATCAGCCACAAATCTCTTCACAGTACCATGATCACGCTTAAGTTTTCATGAAATATCTAATGTTTTCATCCCTTGTCCAAGGCATTGCACTATTTGATGCTTTTCGGCAGCAGAGAGATCCTTTGTCTTTCCCATGTTACTTGAAAACTGTGGCCTGCCTAATATTGTGGAACATCCAGTTTTCCTTTTATTGGAGTCACCTGGCAAACTAATTATCACAGGTATCTGAGATTGATGTCAGTGATCCAAAGAGCCCTGAGACACAATACCATCAATGAGTTTCATTGAAAAAAATAAAAATAAAAATTAATCGCTATGACACTTAAATCCAATTTTCATAATAATTTGGAACACAGTGTAGTTCTTCTGATTCACTATGTCTCTGACGTCATGTTCAGGGCATTGCAGCATCTTAGGTATCCATGGTTACGACCACACATATAGTCAGTTAGTTGCTCGTGGTCATATCCATGAATACCTGGGGTCCTGTAATGCCCTGAACATGAGGTAAGTGACATAGTGAATCAGAAAAACTATACTACATTTCTAATTGGAGATATTAGATCTTATTATTGTTACACCCACTACATATTTGGATAGGATCTTGGAGACCCTTTAATCCTTCGTCGATAGCCATCTATGTTTTTTTCCAGAAAATGTAGAGGCCCTGCCATTTGGACACTTTTTTTTTTTTTTTTTATACGATGTGACAACCCTTTTAGCACCATGGCGCAGTAAGCATTACTTTACTTAATGTGCTTTGCATTTTCGGCTGATGCCAAGTGGTATCAATGATAACTCTGATCATGGTTCCTCTGTTTAGACGCCAGGGTAGATAGTGACTGTGGCACTTGTGTTTTGACAGGAGGTAAGGAACATTCTGTCCCCTAGTTGGTGCCTGCTTGTTGCAATCACTTGATGCTAATGTATTGGTATAACAATAAAGGGCGTAACAAAAGCCTTGGCATTGTGCCAAATGAGCACAAGTGGTACCTTGGTGCCAATGTAAGAGCCATGGCAGCAAAGGGCCCAACAAAACTATATCTATCTGCCTAAATTAGTACCTTGGCGCCAATGTAATGCCATGGCAGGTAAAGACCCTAACAAAAGTTATATCCATCTGACTGTTAGACCCTTTATTTTTCATTACTGATATAGCACCAACATATTCTTCAGAGATCTCCATTCACATGAGTCCCTGCCTATAATGGGGCTCACACTGTACTCTCCATAGTAAGGAGAAGAAAAGTGTGGGAGGAAACCTGTGCAGGTATCACCCTTAGGCCATGTGCACACACTGTGTTTTTGTTTTTGTGTGCAGTTTTGTCACAAATCTGCATGCCTATCCTTATTCCAGCAAAGTCAAGGAGAATTCTGAAATGCTGTATGCACGTTCAACATCAGACTGGCTACCGGAGGAACTGCAGTGATACCAGTCCTGGGCGCGGTTATCTGCACTGAACTCCGGAGCTCTCAGCTGAGCTCCGGAGTGCAACACGGCCTGTTCGCAGCTGAATGCAGGTTACCGCAGCCATTACTGGTATTACCGGAAACTGTCAATAATACTATTCTTGGCTGCGGTTACCTGCATTGAACTCCAGGACTCTCACCTGAGCTGCGGAGTTCAGCTCGGCCTGTCCGCATCTGTCATGGACTGAACTGAGATTGCCGGAGAATTAGTCGGTGCTCACCGTTCAGTCCTGCAAACCCACGGCTCAGTCCAGGCTCCAGTCCGGAGCTCAGGTGACAGCTCCAGAGTTCAGTGCAGGTAACCGCTGCCAGGACTGGTATTACTGCAGTTCCTCCGGTAGCCAGTCCGACGCTGCGCACGTTGCTAATTTTTTCCTTGCAGATTTGATGCAGAAAATATTCTGTAGCATGTCAGTTCTTGGTGAGTTTTTTACCTGCATTTTTCAGTCCTTCCACCCGTTACTTAATTATGAAAAAGGCATGGCAAAAACGCACCTTTTTTTTGGTGAGTTTTTCTGCCAGAAGATGCAGATTTGGTGCAGAATATTTCTACATTAAGTACTCAGTGTGTGCACAAAGCCTTAAGGGTGCTTTACACGCTGCGGCATCGATAACGATATATCGTCTGGGTCACGGTGTTTGTGACGCACATCCGGCGTCGTTAGCGACATCGCAGCGTGTGACAACTAGGAGCGACCTTAAACGATCACAAAAGAGTTAAAAAATCGTTGGTCTGTAACACGTCGTTCATTTACCAAAAATCGTTGTCTGGTCAGTAGCGAGATTGTTCGTCGTTCCTGCGGCATCACACATCGCTACGTGTGACACTGCAGGAATCGACGAACATCTCCTTACCTGCGTCCACCGGCAATGAGGAAGGAAGGAGCTGGGCTGCATGTTCCGGCCGCTCATCTCCTCCCCTCCTCTTCTATTGGGCAGCCGCTGTGACGCTGAACGCATCTCCCTTGAAGGAGGGATTATTTGGTGTCTCCAGCGACGTCGCTCAGCAGGTATGTGCGTGTGATGCAGCAAACACCACATATCGCACGAACGACGGGGGCGGGTGCTATTGCTCGCAACATCGCTAGCAATGTCTCAGTGTGTAAAGCAGCCTTTAGATTGATTCAAACCCAGGACAGTCTTACGGCATTGTTATTCCCATGTTCTTTGTAGATTGATATAATGTATTATTATCTGTTATCAGTCATTTCAACCGGATGAGGAGTTGATCTCGTGTTTTAATCATCAGAAGTTTTGATAGGAATATCATCCTTTTTCGTAGTGGGAACCTTCAGATACTTATACATACACATTAAGGCTTTATATTAGCAGATGGTTTTATAATAAAACTTTAGTTTTGCAGCTTGTCTAAGCCTCTGTCCCCCCTTAGTCTGTCTACGGTGGCTTGCTGCAGGTCTCCGTTTCATCTATGTCTCGGCATTCTGCCCCTCGCTTGCTGCATCTCACAAGACAAACTGCCTGGTACAGGGCAGATAGATGGAGGGCCGGCCCGAGGAAGGCGTCTTGATGAAACGGTTCAATTAAAAGCACAAGCATTTACATGGTGTAATTTCCCTAAATTGCCAGCTAGTCCCTGCAGACGGCAATGTTTGGGGGGAGGATTGATCAGAACATTGATTTTGGCTGAAGATGATAAATTTCTGCTGGTTAGTTAAAGTCATTCTGCGCCGGGTCTTGGGCTGCAGTGCTGAACAGCTTCTTTATCGGATGCTTAAAACAGGACTTATTTCCCAAGGCCGCTGGGTCTGTTCTCCGCTCAAGCTATTCCCAAACCATCTCTTACTCAGATGATTTTTGCTTAGCTTCTGTATGCAGATCAATAGGTGATTGAAACTGATTAAAACTTAGGCAACCAGTTACCGGCATCAGTTTAATTAGAAACAGGCTGATTCTTAAATGAAAAGGCATTGTGAGCTGTTTTTTTTTTCTTTGCATACTTAAGCGTCACGCAAAATAAAAAGGCCCATTTAAAAGGTTTGCGCAACTAAAGTCCCAGGGGCTATGTAGGCACATCTGACAATGGAAAGCTCTGCCGAGCTTTAACTCAGTTAATGTAGTTAGTTGTGGAAACGTTCGGATTAAATAATAACCCCCAACCTAGCCGCCGTCTAGAAGAACAAGCATGATATAATTGGAGATGTTTTGGGACATCGGCTGGAGATGCGGTGCTTAGTAGTGGCCACATTATATACTACTGACAAAAAGTTAGGGATATTTCGGGTGACATTTATTTACGGTGATATTTGATCATGAAAGTAGGGCATTTAAGTAGAAGCCTGTAATGGGGATTTCCTCTTCTCAAACAATTTATTGAAACAAAAGCCAACAAGATTGGTGGGTATACCCTCCCAAAAAAAATATCCATGTCTCAATAATTTGTCATGTGGTCTTGAGCATCGATTACAGCTTGGCACCGGCGTCTCCTGCTGTTAACAAGTGGAGTTATTGTCCACTGAGGCATGGCATCCTACTCTTCTTAAGTGTAAACCCTTAGATCATTGAGGTTCTGGGGTACAGAGTTACGAGCCTCTACAGGGTTATCCCATAGGTCTTCTATGGGATTCAGATCTGGAGAAAGTGCAGGCCACTACATTTGAGGTCCCCAGTCTCCAGCATCCGCTATCTAATGATGATGAGCTAGAGCTTTTTCGTCCATGAAGTTGAAATTAGGCCTGTGGTGTTCATGCAGAGGCACAGTGACTGGATTAATGATGTTGTTCAATAAGTGGGGGCTTATCACTGTACCATTCAAGTGTAGAGCAGTTCTGTGTTGACTAGACACACCTGCCCACACTGTAACACCACCACCACCAAAAGCTCATCTGGGGACCACAGTGGCTGATGCATAGCGCTCTTCTTGATGTCTTCAACATTGTTGGGGCCATCATTACTGCTCAACACGTCAATCTACTTTCATCAGTGAACAGCACAGAGGCTCACTGGTCCCTCATCCAGCAAGAACGATGACTCCTTTGCCTGGTAGTGTGGTCAGGGACCATTGCAGGTAGTCTAGCACACAGATCATGCTGATGTAAACTGTTTTGAATAGTCTGATGTGACACACAGGTGCTTCTCCCTAGCGGTGATGTTTGAAGTTCGGGTTCAAAAACAGACTGCAAAAAAAAAAAAAACAAACAAAGTTCAGTTTCAAAGTTTGAGTGAGTTAAAAGTGCAAACCACTCAAGCGAGCAGCGCTGTGCTTGGGTATGATTGATGCTCAGCCCTGTGCTAGCCGCATGCAGTGTTTGAATGGCTCACACTGGGGGTAAAATCAGCCTGATCAAATGTAATGTTTGTGCACACACATAGACATGCACACAGAAAACAAATTGAAAAACTACACCCACCCTCCCCCGGAAATCTTCTGCTTATGGCTGACTGCATGGAGTGGTGCATGGAGACACGAACTGCCCAGTTACTGACTTCCATTGAGGTTTGTGTCAAGTCTGGGTCACAAACCAGGAAGTTTATCTATAGTTCGACTGTACTCTCTGAACCGAACTTCCAAAGATTTACTCATCTCTACCTCTCACCTCCCTTAAATGTGCCTGCAGATGTGTGGCATTCGTCACCCGGTCCTCCCGAAGGCCATTACTCACTATGAAGTGGGCAAAGGACATCCACTTCTATGCCTTTCAATGACTCTTCCAGTCTCTTTGTATCTCTGTTGCAACCTGTTGATGAAACTCTGTGATACTCAGTGGCCACTTCCGTCTGAGAACGTCATGCATCAAGCCTCGCAATAGTGAGGTACTGTTGATTAGAATGAGAGCCCGTACAGTAAAGTTCGATGTTTGAACTCGAACACTGATTTTTTTTTTTTGTGCAGTACAGAGTTGGGGTGCTTGATGTATGCTAACCATTCGATCAAGCATTGGCATGCTAGGTGCTAGGTCCAGTGAGAGCCGCTTGCAGTTTATGAAAGTTTTACCCCTAGTGAGAGACAAATGCTATCGTATGTAGTGTGTCCTAAAAATAAACCCTCCCTCCCCTGGAAGTGCTCTGTTAATGGCTGGCTGTATGTGGGCGGAGACCCAAACTGCCCAATCAGTAACTTCCATTGGGGTGCTGGTCAAGTACGGATCCCACACTGAAGTTTAGATAAAGTCCAGATGAACTTCCAAAGAGTCCACTCGTCTCTACTGTTGATCAATTGTTAGGTGTCGTCTTGATGTCAAAATGTGAACAGCATGATGCGGAGGACTGTAAATACCAATTCTAATTGAACACCTGAAATTTATTTGGTGATTCATGGATCAAAAACCTGTTGGGAATGTTTCCATTAGGCTCCTTGTTAGAGAACTGCAAGTTATGCAAAAAGTACTGAAACATTGAGCAGTTGGACATGTGCCTTCAAATGTCTAGAGAAGGTCACATTAATGAGGACCAACCACTATAATTTTCCTATATAAACTAAAGCCAGTGCTATACTGATGCTATCATGCAGATTCTATACATACCTGTAGTGGTCAGCTTGGATGTATACTTTCTGAAATATAGAAATATAGACAAGTAGAGTTTGTGAAATGCATTGTTGATTGATAGGTGCAATGGAATATCTAATAGGTGGTCGGTTTTGCTAGTTATTCCCGTCCCTGTTTGCCTGTCCTTCATCCCCCCTGTCTGTTATTACAGGGGAAGGATTGAAGGAGGGAGGAAGGCCAGGGAGGAAGGACACGCAGGCAGACAGGGGTGGGAATAACTAACAAAACCTGACCCACCAATTAGATATTCCGTTGCACCTCTCCTCAAATAACAATGCATTTCACAAATATTACTTGCCTGTATTTCAGAAAGTATACATCTGATCGCACAACTAAAGGTATGTATAGAATCAGCATGATAGCACCAGTATAGCACTGGCTTTAGTTTATATAGGAAAATCTTGATGGCTAGTCCTCTTTAAGTTCAGTTGAAAACTTAGAGGGCATTTTAGGATCAGCCTGAAATTTCACCCAAAAATCAAATATCCCTAACTTTCTGTGAGTAGTGCATATCGGTCACTGAGAAATTCAGTAGCCAGAAAGAGTACCTTTAGGAGGTGCATTATTTCTTATAAAGCACCTCTCAGCTGCTGCAGAATCTCACTTGCGAAAATGAAGTAGTGTTGCTTGCTAATTATCGATGATAAGCAGTGCCGGCCGTATGTATCTTGTTCCTTTACCACAACTGGAGCTGCTAAAGAACCTCTTTATCAATAGAAAGGGACTTATTCAGCTCCATCAATCATTCAGTGGATGGCACCAGGGGAGAAGCATTCTACAAAAGCGATTTGTGACAAACCTAAATGACAACTGATATGGCCAACATTACAATTTCCACAGTTGATTTTTCCATATAGTTATCACCTCTCTCCTCGAGACTCCTGAATATCTATTTCTGCAATGTACATGTCCCCTCCTCTATATGTCTTGTTAGCAGTACCCATGGTATGACTATAAGTTAGCTTGGCCACTACCTTGGAGCTATACAGATTATGTATTTGGACAGATTTAGTACTGATATTTTTAGGCTCTGTTCACACTAGGGTTATGTCCTCCATTTTCATAATTGAGCCAAGAACTCATTTTTTAGAGATCTTAATAACCCTCATGTCTTTGCTTCCTCGGGCATTCTCCGAGCCGGAGCTGGCATTCATACTTTGCGTGCAGAGCCCCATTTTCTGTGATTGGTGTGAGTCCCCCAGTGATCAAGATGAGATTCTCCAGATAACTTCCATACTTAGTGTAAACTCTTTAATAACGTCCATCTGGGTTCCTGTGCCACTGTCAGCAATATTAGTCCCACAGGCCATGGTATTCTCCTTTTAAATTACTGGAAAAAGTGGCAAAAACCCATAAGAAAAACTTTGTAGGGCGTTACCTTCAGAAATCCAATGCCCAGTTTGCATGAGCAGATAGGAATGGGATGAAGGTTGAGCAGCCGTTAAACAATTGATCGTTTGTTTAATGATCATTATACGGTTTACATAATAAATATTTTAGGCTTTATATTAAAACCGGCCATACATGTTCTATGTCACAGATAAGGCCCCTTTCACACATCAGTTTTTTGCCATGAGTCACAATCCGTTGAATTTTGAAAAAAACGGATCCAGCGACTGATGCAGCTGGATCCGTTTTTTTCTCATAGACACGGATTGCGACAGATGGCCTCACGTTTCATCAATCGTGCGACGGATCCGTCAAATACTTTATCTGGCCGACGGAGGCAACGGAGAAATTAAAGTTTTTTTCTGTACGTCGAAAAAACGGACAGCGATTGAACCGTCACTGTCCGTCATTTTGGTAGAATGGAAGCCTATTGGTGCAGGATCCGTCAAATGACGGATTCCGGCGACTGATTCCTTTTTTTTTTTTTTTTTTTAACCGAACATATCTCTTTCTCTCTCTCTTTCTCTTTTTCTTTCTCTCTCTTTCTCTTCTTTTCTCTTTCTCTCTTTCTCTCTCTTTTTCTCTTTTTCTCTCTCTCGTTCTCTTTCTTTATCTCTTTCATTTTCTCTCTCTCGTTCTCTCTCTCCCGCTCTCTCTCCCGCTCTCTCTCCCGCTCTCTCTCCCGCTCTCTCTCCCGCTCTCTCTCCCGCTCTCTCTCCCGCTCTCTCTCCCGCTCTCTCTCCCGCTCTCTCTCCCGCTCTCTCTCCCTCTTTCGTTCTCGCGCTCTCTCTCCCTCTTTCGTTCTCGCGCTCTCTCTCTTTCGTTCTCGCGCTCTCTCTCTTTCGTTCTCGCGTCGCATCAGTTTTTCCAGAATCTACAACAGATCCGTCGATCGGTTAAGGCAATGGATTGTGACTGATGGCGAAAAACTAATATGCTAAAGGGGCCTAAAAGACAGAGTTACCCTTTACAGGAACATTGCTGGAGTAATGGCTGACGTCACCATACACCGTCAAGGACTATTGACCGCTTTTTTAAAGGTGGCTGTCTTTTTTTTTTTTTTTCTTAAATAATGGCTAAATGATTTGTTACAATTTTCAGCCGACGAATTATCGTTTTTGTTGCTATCGTCCACTTGGATCCACTGCAGACCAGCGTCTTGTCGCCTTCAGCCAGTCTCTTTCCCAGGATGCACCCAGCACACAAAGGGTTAACAGCCTGTCGTATGCAAATGGTGCAGACGGACAAGTAATTACTGCATCTGCTACAGACTCATTTAAGGGACTGGCTGTTAAGTAAGACAGAGGTGCGTGGAAGGTGTGTGTTACCGTGTAACCAGATCCGCCATTCAGGCTGCATTAATCACTTTACAGTTTGTGTTTGGGGTAAGTTGAGGCAATTGAGACCTCCAACTAAAGACTGCACATTCCCTTTCCTTCCTCGTGACATGTGCCCACCGCCCACCTGCGCTCTCCCATTGTGACCCAAATCATCCCCATAATTAAATGTTAAATTGGTACTGTCAGTGATCTGTAAACCAAACCAGGCGTGTACCGCGCACAAGAAATTTAACCCGGGCCTCCACGGGTGAATTGGCGCACACCATAATTAAATCATTAAGCCTCCCTTTTTTAATTGCTTGGGAAACTGTAGAGGCATCTCTGGAAGCCGGAGTCCAGTTTCAGGATGAGCTAATTAAGTTGGCACAGAGTTGGGTGCATGAAGTGTTAATGATTTATTTCCGATTTCCCCCCCCCCCATATTCTCTTTAATTCCAAGTCCAATATTGTTTGTATTTTATTTTTTTAAAAATTAAGAATGAATGGATCTTTTTTGGGTCCGGTTCATACGTCACATTAAATGTGAAAATCTGCAGAAATATACAATACAATGCAAGTGAATACAAAAAAACTCTGGATTTGCACTGTATTGGTCAGATTTGGGTCACGCCTGTGCTGCCATCTTCATCTGGATGCTCTGAGTGTCAACCTTAAACTTCTGCAAAAGAGAATGATTGCTGACCCACAATGGAGGCCTAATAGGAACAACATCCAAAAATGTCCAGTACAAGGTGTACGGGGTTGTACTGTTCTTGCTGCGTATACCGTGTACATCCAGATGATTGATGGGGTGTTGGATATCCGGCCCCCAACGATCTGATCTTCGTATCCTACATTAAAGGGGTTATCTGAAACTTTTAATATTTTGAGTATGGGACTAAGAACAGTCAGGTAGTTGCTAACTACCTGCCTGTTCTGTCTAGCGCTGATCTCTGCCAGCTCTGAGCAGTCACGGAATGAACCTGGTGGCGATTCTGCAACTTCCGCCAACGTCACGTCGACAGAGCAGCTTCTTCTCCGCTGTGCTCTGTTGATGGGACAACTCTGCAGATGTCATGCTTATTGACTTCACGCAGACTAAAGGCCACTTTACACACAGTGACATCGCTAGCGATGTCGCTGGTGAAAGCACCTGCCCCTGTCGGTTGTGCGTCACGGGCAAATTGCTGCCCATGGCGCACAACATCGCTAACACCCATCACTTACCTGCCTAGCAACGTCGCTGTGGCCAGCGAACAGCCTCCTTTCTAAGGGTGCGGTTTGTTCGGCGTCACAGCGGCGTCACTAAGCGGCCGCCCAATAGAAGCGGAGGGGCGGAGATGAGCGGCCGTAACATCCCGCTCACCACCTTCCTTCCTCATTGCCAGCGGCCGCAGGTACGGTGTTGTTCCTCGTTCCTGCGGTGTCACACATAGCGAAGTGTGCTGCCTCAGGAACAACGAACAACATCGTACCTGCAGCAGCAACGATATTTGAGATTAGAACGACGTGTCAACGATCAACGATTAGGTGAGTATTTTTGATCGTTAGCGGTCGTTCGTACGTTTTTACATGCAACGACGTCGCTAACGAGGCCGGATGTGCGTTACGAATTCCGTGACCCCCCAACGACATCTCGTTAGCAATGTCGTTGCGTGTAAAGTGGCCTTTAGAGTATGTGCACACGCTGCAGATTTGATGCAGAAAGTTTCTGCATGAAATCTGCACCTTCTGGCAAAAAAAGCACTAAAAGAAGCATGCGTTTTTGGTGCGTTTTTTTTTTCTATGCGTGTTTAGTGAAGTAAATGACTGGAAGGGATAAAAAAACGCAGTAAAAACTCACCAACAATTGACATGCTGCAGATTATTTTCTGCACCAAGTTTGCAAAGGAATAAAATCAACGTGCGCAAAGCACTTCAGAAATCTTAGATTTTGCTGGCTTGAGGATAGTCATTCAGATTTTAGTGCAGATTTCTCAAAAAAACACATCAAAAACTGCCTAAAAAACACCATGTGCACAGGGCCTAAGTGTAAGAAGTTGGTGGGCAATCTGCAGGATGCCTACAGTTATACTCCGTCGACAGAGCAGCTTCTTCTCCTCCGCTGTGTTCTGTCGATGGGGCATCTCTGCAGATGTCATGTTGATTGACTCCCGGGCCCTGGTTCCTCACATCATAAGTGTAAGGACCCGGGACTCAATTAGCAAGATGTCCACTGTGATACCCCATCAACAGAGCAGCTTCTTCTCTGCTGTGTTCTGTTGATGGGGCATTTCTGCAGATGTCATGCGTATTGACTCCCGGTTACCAGCAGCATAAGTGTAAGGAGCCATGAGTCAATCAGTAAGATGTCTACAGTGTTACCCCATTGACAGAGCAGCTTCTTGTCCTCCACTTTGTTCTGTTGGTGGGGCACCTTCGGCAGATGTCATGCGTATTGACTCCAAGTTACCCACAGCATAAGTGTAAGCAGCCGGGAGTCAATCAGCAAGACGTCTACAGTAATACCCGTCGACAGAGCAGAAGGGAAAAGAGAAGGTGCTGCTCTGCTGACGAGGGGTGAAATGAAGCAGGGAAATCCCTTTCTGATTAGGCAGGGAGTTGTCAACTACCTGCCTGTTTAGTTTTTAGCCCCATACGCAAACATATTAAAAGTCTTGGATAACCCCTTTAAGGACAGGTCATTTATATATACGTTCTGGACAACCACTTTAAAAATATCCTTGTCCTGAAATTGTTCTGCCACAGCCCAGAGGGAGGCATTGTAAAACAGGAGCACTATAAACTGTGTATACCTGTTTTTTTCAGTTTTCTGCTTCCGTTATAGAAGCAAAGCAACTGTAGTGCCGAGTCTGTTACCGGACAGAAACCAGTGGTGTCAGTCGGACCTAATTGACTATAATGCTTCAGTATTTCATCTGACTTGATCAGAATCGACCACTGAGCCTTCAATGCAGATATAAACATCTCTTAAAGGGGTTGTTCATTATTGGACAGCTTGAATATTGAAGGCTGCAGACAATCAGCCACCGCTGATTGGCTTCAGTGGTCATGTGATATAGGTATTATTTTTTATTTATTGTATGATATATAGATAAGCTATTAGGCTTTGGCCACATGTCAGCAATCATCTGGTAGACAGGATCCAGCAGCAATCCGTTGGCAAAAAAGTTCTGCAGACGCTACTTTTTTGTTCGTTTTTTAAAAAACGAATTTCAGCTGGATCCATTTTTTTTTTAGCATTGAAGTCTATGGAAAACAGATCTGCTAATTAGCCTTATTTTCTTTTTTTATTTGAAAAATATCCATTTTTTTGCTTTCTGGATCAGTTTCAAATGGAAAGTACAAATAATAAAATCGAGAATTTAAGGGAGCAGTGGAAATAAAATGATAGCAAAAAACTATCCACTTTTGACCTGGTGATAGTTCCTTTATAAGACATAGTAGTGAACAGCCTTTTTTTATCGTAACTGTACTTTTATTTATTTTCTTCATCATCAGTAGTGCAAGTGAAGGTAAGAAACCTTGTAATGTATAATTTATTAGATGGAAAGCATCTTTTCCCACTTACCAAGACACTTTTATAATCCTGCACTGTTCGTTAAGTCTCAAAAGTAGCTCAAATCTGTTTACGAATCTGTCTGCAGTGTAGGATCAAGTTCCACCTGCTGCCATAAAACTCAGTAGATAACGTGAGGGAAAGCTGGAAGGGAAAGCAAAAAGTCATAAGGGAAAGCTGCTGAGGCTGTAAGGCGAGGGAAAAATTGCTCAAAATGTAGAAAAACAGTGATATAATGGCCAGAAATTATGTTTTTCCTCTTGCACACATGACGTCTTATTCTAAAAAGTCATCGGAAATGCAGTTCCAGATGAAACAAGGGCATCTCTATGATGCCCATAAATTAATAAACTAGTGGACGGGACCCAGAATCTTGCTTTTAGAAGGTTTGTACTTTTATATATAAGATGCAATAATTAAAGGGAATCTGTCAGCAGGTTTTTGTTACCTCATCTCAGAGTGTTGTGATATAGGCAAAGAGATCCTGAATCCAATAATGTAGCACTTAGATTACTGGGTGCAGCTGTTCTGACACTATCAGAATTTTTAGATTTAGCCATGAAGCAGAGCTGAGAAAGTTGTCCCACCCACACCAGGCTCTCAATAGAGTTTGGACATTGACAGTGAGGTGTTAATCAGAGGAGAGGGCATGCTGGATTGGCATGCGTGTGACTTTGTAGTCCGAGCAATGATAAGTCCTGCTGCTTAAGCAAACATGGCAAATAAACAACAGGATTTTGACAAGTCAGGTATGCCTGAATTTTCTGTTAACCCTTGTAACATGCTGGCTTCAGCATACATAGTGAAAACCTGCTGACAGATTCCCTTTAACACTGGACAGTCAGCAACTGCTCCTTGCAAAATAGTCCCTAAACGTTCATTTGGGGTGCCACAAAAGACCATGGCAATGGATTCCATACTCCCCTCCATGGCATCGTAGTGAGGTCTCTAATGGACATCCTACTTTATACAGATCAGCCTCGGTGACAGGACCTTCAGGCAGCTTCACCAGTAGAGGACCTGTCCGTGGTCTGAAACTGGCACATTTTTGTATAGTTTGTCAAGAAATAACAGCACAATCTTTTATGGAGATGCTTCTGGTGTCAATCGGTTAGGCTATGTGCGCACACAGTGTTTTTTTGATGCTGTGTTTTTGTGCATATTTGGCTGCAAAAAGCGCACAAAAAACGCACCCGCGGCAAAAACGCATTGAGAAAAACGCATGTGTTTTTACCGCGTTTCAGTGCGTTTTTGGGTGCGTTTTGCTGGGTTTTTGATCACTGCATTTTGCTGCGTTTTTCCAATGCATTGCATAGGTGAAAAACGCAGTAAAACGTGGTAAAGAATTGACATGTTCTTTTTTTTTTTTTAGCTCAAAACGCAGCTAAAAAAAAAGTTGTGTGCGGACAGCAAAAATGAAAAGTCAAAGGCTTTGCTGGGGAAGCAAAGTCATGCAGTTATGAGCACAAAAACGCACCTTAAAAACGCCGCGAAAAATGCTCAGTGCGCACATAGCCTTACTTTCCTTTCTCCATCCACCGTCATCACTTCTGCTGCATACATGACCCCTTTGATAACATGGCCTGTAACATCTGTCCGGACCAGAAGACTCCGCAGACACTCGAAGCTTTGTACTTCTTGAAGATCGTACTAGAGTTATTAACCAGACTCTTCTCTTTTGAAGAGTTAGACGTTAAGTGGCACTAAGCAAAAGTGGCACATATTTTAAGGAAATTGAAGCCTTCATTACATAGCGTTTTATGAGCAAGGAACTGGGGGATTTTATGGTCTCATTTAGATATACTATTTGGTACTGTAATGTACAGCTTCAGGGTTCTGGAAGTCTTAATAAGACAGGGAGATAGTGGGCTTGGAGGGGAGGGGGCAGCTGAGACACAAAGGTATTTTAGGATGTTCATATGACAGACTGTACCATATTCTCTTGCATGAAGAAAGACACATGGCCTAATTTGAGCATCAGAGCCTGCATTAGATGTGACAGATTTCATATATGGAGTGATTTGTAGGCGAATATAGTACATTACGCCTGAAAGCCGCAAAGTCCATTCTTTTTTTCTGTAGGAATACATTTTGTGGCATCAAGGAAATGCTAATAAAGTACCCGAAAGGACTTCATTATTAAAGGGAACCGATCATCAGGATTTTCCTATATAACCTAAAGCCAGTGCTATACTGGCACTATCAGGCTGATTCTATACATAACTGTAGTGGTCAGCTCGGATGTTTAGGTTTTGAAACCCAAGAAATTAAAGTTTATAAAGTCATCAGCTTCTTGCGTGACAGCAGCTGAGGATCAGATAATATCTGGATGGTATTCATAGCTATCCCCTCCCCCTGTTAGAATTAACATAAGCATTATACAAACAATTCACTTTTTCACTAGCAGGACCTGTGTGAGGTCATACCCATGTGACCAGCAGGGAAGGGGCCTCAGCCAACAAAGCAGATACCAGGAAGCAACATTTTTCTGTTGGCTGAGGCCCCGCCCCTTCTGGTCACATGGGTATGACCTCACACAGGTCCTGCTAGTAAAAAAGTGAATTGTTTGTATAATGCTTATGTTAATTTTAACAGAGGGAGGAGATAACTATGAATACCCCCCCAGATATTATCTGATCCTCAGCTGCTGTCACTCAAGAAGCTGTCAATTTTCTAAACTTTATTTTCTAGGATTTTAAAACCTAAACATCGGAGCTGACCACTAAAGGTATGTATAGAATCAGCCTGATAGTGCCAGTATAGCACTGGCTTTAGGCTATATACGAAAATCCTGGTGATTGGTTCCCTTTTAAGCCCTTTATAATTTGGGCAGTTCTATTTTGGTGTTTAATGGCAATATCTTGTAAAAATATGACCGTTTTATATTCATGAAGATGTGGTATTTTTCAGGGTGTCGAATGTATATATTATATTCGCTATTGAACCCGTTCTACACCCAGGTGTCGATGATTTAGCATTGGGGTCAGACTTTGTGAGTGGGTCTTTTTTATCTATTATCTATTTATCTATTTTTTATCTATTATCCTCCCCTGGCTACTTTCCTCCCCATTATTTAAATTTCGCAGCAAGTCCCCCACCATTATCCCTATGGCCGGTGCGTGTGCAGTGCTGTGTTCATATTGTAGTTTAATCTTTCACTAAAATGGAAATTCCGGCCCCATTTTATTGAAGACACTGTCTGTGAATATCATCTGAAGCAAACTGGTGGCTAGTGATATTCACAGACACCGTGTCTTCAGTCAAATGACGCAGGAGTTAGCAGTATGTGCATGCGCGGACTCTGGCATCATTTTGTTGAAGAATTCAACTACAACAAGAACATAGCACTGCGCACTCGTCAACCAAACGGTTCGATCCCGGCATTGGACAGAAGGGCATGGTCAGCATTATATAGTGAATAGGCAGTACTGCAATGGAAGACTTGTGTGGGCATAATACGAGAGGATTAGGTCTGGTTCACCCCAAAAATTCCTTCCTTTAGAAGTATTTGAAGCAGATCCACTACAAAATAGTTCTCAAAACCACTTTTTTTTTTAAATTGTTTTTTTTTTTAAATCCGATAATTTTTATTTAAAAACCACTGCATTAAACTTAGCATTTTCCAAAACGTACCAAAACAAACACCAAAAAGGAATATATTATGTAAGGCATTATCCATATAATACAATTTGAAAGTTGCATATTTCTTATGCGGACACTGTGAGTCAAGCCCATCGTCAAACTTGAAATAGTAAATAACAATATTTTCCAATTTTAGGCAAAGAAAAATTGACAATTTCCTCCCCTCCCCGCTTCCCATTAGCATATGTTTCTGTACATAAGCCAAATGCAACCTCGATCAGTTTTCATTTAGATAAATCATAAAAGCACTGAAAACATTTGCATCATCTGTTCTCTTACTAAAATACAAAATACTAGAAGGCAGCCCCGGAGTATCCCGGAGTATCCAGCCAATTTCCCCAAATTCTTTTGGTTTTTTTTTCATTGCATTTCTGTTTTGAAGCACTGATTTTTTAAGTCTTCTTATAGTACTGTATTTTTTTTATTTATTAATTCTGAATTGGTAGGGGTCAAAACCACTTAAAGGGAACCTGTCAGGTCCAATATGCACCCATAACCACGAGCAGTTCTGGGTGCATATTGCTAATCCCTGACTAACCGTGCCTGTATACACTAGTATACATAAAGAGATCTTTAGAAAAAGTATTTCTAAAGATCTTGTATCGTATGCTAATGAGCACGGGGACTAGTCCCCTTAGCGTTGCTTCCCTTGCTAGTCGGCCCCATTAGCATGTTGGTACGCCCACATGGGTGTGCTATCATACTAATGAATGTGCAGCGTCAGAAGAAGATCTCACTCACCTCTCCGCTGCCATCGTGTCAGATGGAGAATTTCGGCTCAGTGTGTATGACCTCTGAGTTTGGGTCATGCGCACTTTGATCCAAGGTGCACGTATCCTAACTTCAAACTGAAGTAGTGCGCATGACCCACACTCTGGGGTCATGCGCACTGAGCCGAAATCCCCCGTCGGACACGATTGCAGCGGAGAGGTGAGTGAGATCTTCTTCTGACGCTGCGTATTCATTAGCATGTTAGCACACCCACAGGGGCATACTGACATGCTAATGGAGCTGACTGGCTAGGGGAACTAACGCCCAGGGGACTAGTCCCCTCACTCATTACTATACGATATAAGATCTTTAAAAATACTTTTTCTAAAGATCTCTTTATCTATGCTAGTGTATACAGAGCCAATTAGGCAGGGATTAGCAATATACACCCAGAACTGCTCGTGCTTATGGGTGCATTTTGGACCTGACAGGTTCCCTTTAAGTGTATGTATAGATGCTGTCTTTTCAGGTTCTTGCAAAGCTACTGCAAAAAAATGAACATGATGCCCAGCAATGTAAAAACGACATTGCTGTGCACATAGTCTGTCTTTTGTTACCTCTTTAAACCACTTCAGAGTTCAGAAACAGTGAATCGATTCAATGGAGCAACATCTTCATTCTTCGAGTGGCTTTTGTTGGAAGCTGATCGCTTTTTATTTTTGAAAGTACAAAGAAAAAACCCCGGCAATAGAACCTCCGGAAGAAACGACTGCACAAACACCAGTGAGACCAGTTCAGGAAAAAGACCTTCGTCTTATTTTCTGAAAAGTCTTTGCTTAGGGAAACATTGACGGCTGTGACGACATCTTAATGACGTAAAGTGCAGATACCCTAAAAAAAAAATGCTTCGAATACTCTTCTTATTCATATTTAAATTTCAGATCCACTTTGCTGATCGTGAGGATTTTTTAATGTTTTTTTCTATTGACAATGTTGTGAAAACCACCTGATGAGGGCAGAAAGAAGTGACTTGTCACATCTGTGATGCAGATTCTTCATAGAATCCGCTCCATACTAGGCACAGTGACCTCAGAGGTCTGCAAATTAAGTCATAACCAAAAGGATGTTACTCTCACAAATGGCCTTTAAGCCAAAAAAAAACCCCTAACAATATTCTTATAGTTATTAGCTTTACAAAAGGCTGCCTGGGGTGAAACGTTATTGATATCCCCGATTTAAAGGCAATTTTGTCAGCAGGATTTCACCCTTCAAATATTATATATGTGTATGTAGCTCTTTCAAAGACAAGTCCAGCAATACCTTTACATGGCCAGTCCGTTCCTCCATTACTGAGAAATTAGCATTTGAATTGATATGCAAATTGATATGTTAAGTCTAAAGCCTCTGTCACTCCAGATCTATTTCTGCCCAATTACATCTCCTTCTGCTTGACTGATGGTGCCTTTGCCTGAAGTCACCGAGCATAGAGGCTGTCAAACAAGCAGTAGGAGGCGACGTGACAGAGCTGGAGTGACAGGGGCTTCGGAGCTATAAATAGTCATCCAGCCTCATGTGCATATTTATTCAATCTCTGATTTCTTAGTCACGGAGGAATTTATGTTGGACATGTAAAGTATTGGTGAACTTGTATTTGAAAGAGCTACATGAGCATATAAATAAATTGGCCAGTGAAATCCTGCTGACAGATTACTATTAATGATTCGAACTTAGGCAAGTGATTGGGTGGAGAGCCACCTCAAGAAAGCACAGCAATCCTAGGGTGGTGCATGAATATAGTCAACTACGGGACAGAAAAACTACTCAAATTTTTCCTCCTCTAATGGAAACTTGGGACCCAATTCAACAAGTGGTGCGGTGTTGTTCACGCTGGTCCTCAAGCGAGGGGATGCTTGAGTCGGACGCTCCTGGTTCATTAAAAGGGACACACCTCTTCATGACTCTGGAGTGTCTGACCTGTCACGTGAGCCTCCGTGAACTACGCCAGGAAACTCACTAAAGTAGGGTATTCGAGATTTCTAACTACGGAATCACATAGTTCGTCATGAATCGGAAGAGCTGCGGCGCTCCAGCTCTGTCTGTTTTGTAGGAGCTAGGCTAAACTGGCATGAAAACTCCAAAACTCACAAAATGTAAGCGCAGCTCCACGTTGCACCCAACTTTTGCAACTTTTCAAAGCTTTTACTCCAGAATTCTGACTTAAACACTTTGATGAATCGGGCCTGAAGTCTTAGCATATCTTTATTTAGTTAAACATTTGAGAGTTTAACACTTGGGTAGCAAACATAATTTACAAATTAATTTAATAATTAAATTCTTTTTACAGGGCATACCACGTACCGAGTGGAAAGATCCTGGCGGTGAAGGTAAGAAAAACTCATGCTAGCGTTTACTCTGTTCTTTCCAGTTTGATGATGTAGAAGCTACATATGTGGATCATTCTACATCCTCCTATCCTGCACACTCTAGAAAAATATATATGTGCAGAACGGTTGTGATTTTTCTGCATGACAATATGCTCCTAGATTTATGAATTGTTTACTGATTTTTCTAAAGATTTTTTTTATATCCTTTGATTTATTTTGGTTAGCAGACAATAGTCACACGGGGGAAACTCATGGTAACAATTTGTGTCATTCATGAAAACTAAAGTGACCCATAAATCCTCAATGTCCCTCGAGTCTTCAGCCCCTTGGTCCCAGTGCTTAGATTGCCTGACACCACAGGGATAAATGGATGATCATTGTCCGTTTGAGGGTTTAGGCCACATGCACACGTTGAGTATTTGGTGAATTTTACCTTGGTATTTGTAAGGCAAAATCAAGAGCGGAACAGTGGAATAGTATAATATAAACACGGGCACTGCTTCTGTATTTTTCACCCACTCCTGGTTTTGGCTACAAATACTGATGTAAACAACGCACCAAATACTCAACGTGTGTACATGGCCTTGTAGGTTGGGTCTCAAAAAGTTACCACATTGCTATATTAAAACCTTCCAAGGTGTGTGGGGTTTTTTTGTGTTGTTTTTTTTTGCGAAACATAACCGAAATTGTCATATTTTCTAAACTAAAATTTCAAAAGTGCATGACTGTATTGAAGGTCTGATCACCCCAACCCAAGATACATTTTTGAAGATAATACTTTTGCCGATCCCCTACTTGGTTGTTGACCGGTGGTCATTTACCAGTCTGTTTGCACGGCACGACAGCGCTTCAGATGTGCACTGAATGATCAGTAGCAGAACATTAGAAATGTTCCTGACAGCCTACGTCTGGTTTTCACAGGACAATGTGCTGCTGAAAAAATGATCTTTTGGGCAAAATCAGTATTTCACCCAACGGACTAGCTTGGTCATTGGCTGGGTGATCGGCAGCCTGTTTGGTCTGCACAATTATTGTGAAACAAGCAATCCTAAGAAGGCTCATTCACAATAATCTTAGTGTAAATGCATCTTCTGTCTATTTTTGGCTAGACTAAGTTCTCTCGAGACAGCCACATGGCTGACTATTGACCCCTTGTAATTGGAAACTAGCTGTAGCACTGACGTCCCTGCAGGGACGCCAACTTACTCAACTCCCCCACTGGGTTGGTTCCTCCCCTGCTGCCCTGCAGCTGTCCACATGTGCTCTTGCTTTCTCTCACTCCCGGGGCTTGTGGTCGCAGCTCAGGTCTCCCGGAAGTGTGCTTAGGGCCGGTGCACCATTTTCCGGAAATGTCTTTCAGCCTATGGGTAAAAGGCACTAAGTATTTAAGGCACCCTCCCATTAGGAGAGGTGCCTGGCAAAGCTCCTAGTTAGTTAGTCTTCTAGTCTGCTAGCTAGTTGTCACTTCCCATAGTTCCTGTACCTGCCTCCCCTTAGCTATCTACCCTACCGTGCCCACCATACCTGTCCATACCCGCCTGTCTGTCTACCTCAGCCATCCGCCAGTACCTGCTTGCACATGTGTCCATACCTGAGGCCATCTCCTCTCCTGCATGTCACCTGCCACCTATCCGGTCAATGCCCTGGGAGTGGTCCCTGGTGTCCATCTCGCAGCAGGTGCTTAGTTAAGCCCCTCACTCTAAGGGTAAACCCAGGTTCCCCCTCTGGTCCAGTGGGTCCACTCCTGTTCGGTGCCTCAGCAACTCCAGCGGTGAGCATTACACTAGCAATATACCACCAAAAGGACAGCCCCATTAAGACATCTGTTAGGGCACGTTTTTGCTCAAAAACATTACCAAACTTATTGTCAAAATGTGGTGTGAAAAGATCCAAAGATGTAAGTGGATAATAAAATGACGACTATCTCAAGTCCTTTAGATCATTCAGTGATGTTTCTCCAGAAACTGCATCGGGGGCTCGGAATCTGGTTTGATTGTCTAATATTGGGATATATTCGTTTTAAGTCTATATGATTGCATACTTGCTTACATTATTCTAATCAGGCCATTTGACTAGTTTGTGTAATATGTGTAATAGGTCCGTAATGAATAGTTTGATGGCACTACACTCTTTAGAAAGACCCTTTCACTTGTAGTAATTGCTCAAAAATTTGCTGGATCAACTGTGTGTAGATGTAGCATCTTATAGTGTTCCTCGCCCCTCCGGCATATAAAGAACGAGGAGGCAGATAACCCTTTTCACGTGGACATGTAATCCTATCTTATGCCCTGCAGTGGTTTACTTACTGGAGAAGACAATTATGTCGCCGGTGATTAAGTGAATTAAAACTGAACATCAGCCTAATTTGACCTGGGCTGTTTGCTCTGTTTTTCTCTGGCGCGGTTTGTGTACAAGGTCTCCTCTGACAGACGTTGATAGATTGCTTTATTTAGAATTGTATATTTTAAGAGTTTCCAGCTAATTTAAACAGAGCAGCAGAAAATTAATCACCCGGACCTAAGAGTCCACATAATATGTGACAGCTCATAGCCTGACCTCTCCGAGTGCTGGACGGAATAACCAACTGCTCAGGACTGCGGAGTAATTACCTTAAAGGAGTATTCCCAACTTGGACTTTTATGGCATATCCTGAGGATATGTCTGATAGATGTGGCCCTTACCTCTGGGACCTCCACTGATATGGACAGTGTGGGTCTCCTGCTCACCTATTTCCCATAAAAGAGAATGAAGAGACATGTACATGTGTAGCCACTTTTTTTTTTCCTGCTCTACGTGGCTGGTGACACCTCACCGGGTTGGTTGGGACACCACTGTTCTTCACACGATGGTGGGACACATATCTTTCAGATATTTATACCGTATCCTGTGGATATGCCGTAAATTTCAAGGCGACAATGCTACTTTAGCACACCAGCTTGAGTTTTCATAATATTTGCCATGAATGCTCACAACAGTGACTAAGTGGAAGACTAAAGGCCCCGTTACACGCAACGACATATCTAATGATATGTCGTCGGGGGCACGGAATTCGTGACGCACATCCGGCGTCGTTGGCGACATCGTTGCGTGTAACAGCTCCGAGCGAAGGTGAACGATCAAAAATACTCACCTAATCGTTGATCGTTGACACGTCTTTCATTTTCAAAATCTTGTTGGTCGTTGTGGACGTAGGTTGTTCGTCGTTCCTGAGGCAGCACACATCGCTACGTGTGACACCCTGGGAATGACTAACAGCTTACCTGTGTCCTCCGGCAACGCGGTGGGCGTGTCGTTAATGCGGCTGCTCTCCGCCCCTCCGCTTCTATTGGTCGGCCGCTGTGTGACGTCGCTGTGACGGCGCACGAACCTCCCCCTTAAGGAAGAGGTTGTTTGCCGCCCACAGCGACGTTGCTAGGAAGGTCAGTACGTGTGACGGGTGTTAGCGATATTGTGCGCCACGGGCAGCGATTTGCCCGTGATACACAAACGACGGGGGCGGGTGCTTTCACGAGCGACATCGTGTAAAGCCCCCTTTAGGGTGCTTTCACACTTCCGTTGTTTTGCATCAGTCACAATCCGTCGCCTTGAGGAAATACGGTATCCTGCCCGGGGGTCACATGATGGGGATCAGTGGACCGCAATAGCGCCGCTCAAAGTCAGAATGTACAACACTAGGTATTTGACAAAAGCTTTCCCTATGAGTTTTACAGGGATGTGGCCACTAATGCTGTGTAGTGAACCAGCCCTTTAATGGTCGTGTGTTGATGATTATCCGCCATTTCATAGAAATCACTGAAGAGCACACAACAAGCATAAGTTTTGTGATTTGGAGGGTCTGAGGCCCAGTATACCATCATTACCTTTTTGATCGGTGGGCGACCTCTAGGTGTCCCAGTCATTCTATATGTGGATGTCCCTCACAATGTATGTTGCCCAGCTATGGTTCTGATCCATCACAGTTCAACTTCTCGTGCAGCACAGAGCCACAATGGTTTCAGCTATTTTTTTGCAGCACTGGGGTCCCGACATCTGCAAGGAGTGCTTGAGTGGGTTTCCTCTGGGTGGTCCCATTTCCACCCACACTACAAAAAAATACTGCTAGTGAGTTTAGATTGTGATCCCCAGTGGGCACAGTGATGACAATTTCTGTATAGCGCTATGGACTATGTTGGCGCTATATAAGTAAGTAAGCTTAATAAATAAAAATAAATTCTATTTAAGCCCCTAAAAAGAACAGTTGCAGATGATTTCCGCTGGGACTGCGTCCCCCTCCCTCCTTACACAGCATTCTGACCGGTCCCTGGGGCACCTTCCTCCCTCGGCTGCACCTGACACAGGTTAAATGCCTCTCACACTTTAATTGAGTAAAATTGCTATGATGTAGCAGCAAATTATTATTTTTTTTTTTTTTCGTCAAGTTTTTCTGCTCTGAAAAATGTAAGTGAGTGGAGTTGGCAAATGACTATTGATTTGGGGAAGTGTGTTTTAAATTTCTCTTGGCAGTTCTATATTACAGTTACAAGCTGGATTAGTCGGAGCGTTTATAAATAACCCTAAAGCAAGCTTGTGATTGAAACAGGTTGCGTCTTATTCTATTTCTTTAGATGCCAGCGTTCTGAAATTTAATTTATGCCTCCGCATATCGCGTGTCTATATTCCTCCCCCCTTCTACATATAAATCTTAATTTATATGTCTGTTCTGACGGCTGCACAGATATACGAGTGCATTGTGTAAGATGCTCGTCAAGACACATTGTGTATATTCTCTGTCAGTGCCAGAGGGAACTTTAAAGCACACAGTAAGCAATGCAAGGTTCACACTTAGAGGCTAGATTACCACCCATCAGGTCGTCCGTGTATTGGTTTATCCAATATGAGTAGGACACTGTATTTGATGGGGGGCACAATGATTGCTACATAATCCATTAACTTCTGTTAGTAGTGTTGTATGATACAATGATCTGTACACTTTAGATAAAGCGGATGCAAACCCATCAGAATGAATTATTAAAAGAGTTTCCCCTTTTAAATTGAAAAACCCTTGAAAAATACAAATCCTTTATCAGTTTCTTGACTAGTGGGATGACAAAATTATGGTTTGTTACCCACTGAGGTTGCCACCTAAGGTTTCATTCCAACCTCGGTTATTGTCGCTAAGAGTGTATAAATTGGACAAGTAGAATGCAAAAAGAAATCGCATTTCACTTGGACCAGTGTTATTCTATAGAGCAGAATTGATCTGTGATTTTTTTTTTTCTCAGGCTGAATCGGACAAGTCTATGGGTACATGTGCTACAATGGACTGCACTGATGATATCTGAGTGCAGTGTGATATACGCACAGACAGGCAATGGAGAAGATGGAGAAATTAATCTTTCCTTCTTCACACCTGTGTTCCCACTCTCGCATATGAGAGAATCGAGTCACAGTGAATGATACTCATCCACACTCACAGCAGAGTGTGAGTCGACTTTCACTAGCAAATTGCATCAGATAATATACGTCTGTGTGGCCCTGGCCTTACAAGAAAAATGGTCAGTGTGTGTGTGGGTGGGTCAGAGTGTGTGTGTGTGTGTGTGGGTGGGTCAGAGTGTGTGTGTGTGGGTGGGTCAGAGTGTGTGTGTGTGGGTGGGTCAGAGTGTGTGTGTGTGGGTGGGTCAGAGTGTGTGTTTGTGGGTGGGTCAGAGTGTGTGTGGGTGGGTCAGAGTGTGTGTGGGTGGGTCAGAGTGTGTGTGGGTGGGTCAGAGTGTGTGTGGGTGGGTCAGAGTGTGTGTGGGTGGGTCAGTGTGTGTGTGGGTGGGTCAGTGTGTGTGTGGGGTGGGTCAGTGTGTGTGTGTGGGTGGGTCAGTGTGTGTGTGTGTGTGGGTGGGTCAGTGTGTGTGTGTGTGGGTGGGTCAGTGTGTGTGTGGGTGGGTCAGTGTGTGTGGGTGGGTCAGTGTGTGTGGGTGGGTCAGTGTGTGTGTGTGTGGGTCGTGGGTGGGTCAGTGTGTGTGGGGGTCAGAGAGTGTCTGGGGGTCAGTGTGGGGGTCAGAGTGTGTGTGGGGGTCAGAGAGTGTGTGTGGGGGTCAGAGAGTGTGTGTGGGGGTCCAGAGAGTGTGTGTGGGGGTCAGAGAGTGTGTGTGGGGGGTCAGAGAGTGTGTGTGGGGGTCAGAGAGTGTGGTGTGGGGGTCAGAGAGTGTGTGTGGGGGTCCAGAGAGTGGTGTGTGGGGGTCAGAGAGTGTGGTGGGGGTCAGAGAGTGTGTGTGGGGGGTCAGAGAGTGTGTGGGGGGGGCAGAGAGTGTGTGTGTGGGGGGGTCAGAGTGTGTTGGGGGGTCAGAGTGTGGGGGAGGGGTCAGAGTGTGGGGGGGGGTCAGAGTGTGTGGGGGGGGTCAGAGTGTGTGGGGGGGGGTCAGAGTGTGTGTGGGGGGGGTCAGAGTGTGTGTGGGGGGGGGGTCAGAGTGTGGGGGGGGGTCAGAGTGTGTGTGGGGGGTCAGAGAGTGTGTGTGTGGGGGGGGGTCAGAGAGTGTGTGTGTAGTGTGTGTGTGGGGGGGGGTCAGAGTGTGTGTGGGGGGGGTCAGAGTGTGGGGGGGGTCAGAGTGTGTGTGGGGGGGGTCAGAGAGTGTGTGTGGTGTGTGTGGGGGGGGGTCAGAGTGTGTGTGTGGGTGGGTCAGAGTGTGTGTGTGTTTGGGGATCAGTGTGTGTGTGGGTGGGTCAGAGTGTTGTGTGTGTGTGGGTGGGTCAGAGTGTGTGTGTGTGTGGGTGGGTCAGAGTGTGTGTGTGGGTGGGTCAGAGTGTGTGTGTGGGGTGGGTCAGAGTGTGTGTGTGTGGGTGGGTCAGAGTGTGTGTGTGGGGTGGGTCAGAGTGTGTGTGTGTGGGTGGGTCAGAGTGTGTGTGTGGGTGGGTCAGAGTGTGTGTGTGTGGGTGGGTCAGAGTGTTGTGTGGTGTGTGGGTGGGTCAGAGTGTGTGTGTGTGGGTGGGTCAGAGTGTGTGTGTGTGGGTGGGTCAGAGTGTGTGTGTGTGGGTGGGTCAGAGTGTGTGTGTGTGGGGTGGGGTCAGAGTGTGTGTGTGTGGGTGGGTCAGAGTGTGTGTGTGTGGGTGGTCAGAGTGTGTGTGTGGTGGGGTGTCAGAGTGTGTGTGTGTTGGGTGGGTCAGAGTGTGTGTGTGTGGGTGGGGTCAGAGTGTGTGTGTTGTGGGTGGGTCAGAGTGTGTGTGTGTGGGTGGGTCAGAGTGTGTGTGTGTGTGGGGTGGGTCAGAGTGTGTGTGTGTGGGTGGGTCAGAGTGTGTGTGTGTGTGGGTGGGTCAGAGTGTGTGTGTGTGGGTGGGTCAGAGTGTGTGTGTGTGGGTGGGTCAGAGTGTGTGTGTGTGGGTGGGTCAGAGTGTGTGTGTGGTGGTGGGTCAGAGTGTGTGTGTGTGGGTGGGTCAGAGTGTGTGTGTGTGGGTGGGTCAGAGTGTGTGTGTGTGGGTGGGTCAGAGTGTGTGTGTGTGGGTGGGTCAGAGTGTGTGTGTGTGGGTGGGTCAGAGTGTGTGTGTGTGTGGGTGGGTCAGAGTGTGTGTGTGTGGGTGGGTCAGAGTGTGTGTGTGTGGGTGGGTCAGAGTGTGTGGTGTGTGGGTGGGTCAGAGTGTGTGTGTGTGGGTGGGTCAGAGTGTGTGTGTGTGTGGGTCAGAGTGTGTGTGTGTGGGTGGGTCAGAGTGTGTGTGTGTGGGTGGGGTCAGAGTGTGTGTGTGGGGTGGGTCAGAGTGTGTGTGTGGGTGGGTCAGAGTGTGGGTGGGTCAGAGTGTGGGTGGGTCAGAGTGTGTGTGTGGGTGGGTCAGAGTGTGTGTGTGGGTGGGTCAGAGTGTGTGTGTGGGTGGGTCAGAGTGGTGTGTGTGGGTGGGTCAGAGTGTGTGTGTGGGGTGGGTCAGAGTGTGTGTGTGGGTGGGTCAGAGTGTGTGTGTGGGTGGGTCAGAGTGTGTGTGTGGGGTGGGTCAGAGTGTGTGGTGGGTGGGTCAGAGTGTGTGTGTGGGTGGGTCAGAGTGTGGTGTGTGGGTGGGTCAGAGTGTGTGTGTGGGTGGGTCAGAGTGTGTGGTGTGGGTGGGTCAGAGTGTGTGTTGTGGGTGGGTCAGAGTGTGTGTGTGGGTGGGTCAGAGTGTGTGTGTGGGTGGGTCAGAGTGTGTGTGTGGGTGGGTCAGAGTGTGTGTGTGGGTGGGTCAGAGTGTGTGTGTGTGGGTGGGTCAGAGTGTGTGTGTGGGGTGGGTCAGAGTGCGTGTGGGGGTGGGTCAGAGTGCGTGTGGGGGGTGGGTCAGAGTGCGTGTGTGGGTTGGGTCAGAGTGTGAGTGTGTGTGTGGGTGGGTCAGAGTGTGAGTGTGTGTGTGGGTGGGTCAGAGTGTGAGTGTGTGTGGGTGGGTCAGAGTGTGAGTGTGTGTGTGGGTGGGTCAGAGTGTGAGTGTGTGTGGGTTGGGTCAGAGTGTGTGTGGGTGGGTCAGAGTGTGTGTGTGGCTGGGTCAGAGTGTGGTGTGTGGCTGGGTCAGAGTGTGTGTGTGGCTGGGTCAGAGTGTGTGTGTGGCTGGGTCAGAGTGTGTGTGTGGCTGGGTCAGAGTGTGTGTGTGGCTGGGTCAGAGTGTGTGTGTGGCTGGGTCAGAGTGTGTGTTGTGGCTGGGTCAGAGTGCGCGTGTGGCTGGGTCAGAGTGCGTGTGTGGCTGGGTCAGAGTGCGTGTGTGGGTGGGTCAGAGTGCGTGTGTGGGGTGGGTCAGAGTGCGTGTGTGGGTGGGTCAGAGTGCGTGTGTGGGTGGGGTCAGAGTGCGTGTGTGGGTGGGTCAGAGTGCGTGTGTGGGGGTGGGTCAGAGTGCGTGTGGGGGTGGGTCAGAGTGCGTGTGGGGGTGGGTCAGAGTGCGTGTGGGGGTGGGTCAGAGTGCGTGTGGGGGTGGGTCAGAGTGTGAGTGCGTGTGTGGGTGGGTCAGAGTGTGAGTGCGTGTGTGGGTGGGTCAGAGTGTGAGTGCGTGTGTGGGTGGGTCAGAGTGTGAGTGTGTGTGTGGGTGGGTCAGAGTGTGTGTGTGGGTGGGTCAGAGTGTGTGTGTGGGTGGGTCAGAGTGTGTGTGTGGGTGGGTCAGAGTGTGTGTGTGGGTGGGTCAGAGTGTGTGGTGTGGCTGGGTCAGAGTGTGTGTGTGGCTGGGTCAGAGTGTGTGTGTGGCTGGGTCAGAGTGTGTGTGTGGCTGGGTCAGAGTGTGTGGTGTGGCTGGTTTGTGTGGCTGGGTTTCAGAGTGTGTGTGTGGGCTGGGTCAGAGTGTGTGTGTGTGGGGGTGGGTCAGAGTGTGTGTGTGTGTGGGGGTGGGTCAGAGTGTGTGTGTGTGGGGGTGGGTCAGAGTGTGTGTGTGTGGGGGTGGGTCAGAGTGTGTGTGTGGGGGTGGGTCAGAGTGTGTGTGTGGGGGTGGGTCAGAGTGTGTGTGTGGGGGTGGGTCAGAGTGTGTGTGGGGGTGGGTCAGAGTGTGTGTGGGGGTGGGTCAGAGTGTGTGTGGGGGTGGGTCAGAGTGTGTGTGGGGGTGGGTCAGAGTGTGTGTGTGTGTTTGGGGATCAGTGTGTGTGTGTGTGGGGGGGGTCAGTGTGTGTGTGTCGGGAGAGGGGGGTCAGAGTGTGGTCTCTCCACCTTCTATTAGGTTAGGGCAACATGAGTGTATAGCATCCGATGCAAGAGCATGGGATGCAACATGCTAATGACTCTCGGCTCCCGCTCTGCTGTGAGCGTAATCAGAGTGTCATTCACGGTGATCTGATCTTGGGATCGTATGGTAGCTGCGGAGGAGGGAGGAGATGGAGGGAGTGATCTCTTAATCTCCTCCATTATCAGCTGATGAATATATCACACTTGGATGTCATCCGAGTGCAGTCTGATGTTTCACTCACACCCATAGACTTGTATGGGTGTGAGTGATATCTCTCTCGCAGACATCTGTAACATTCTGCGATTGTTTACTCGACGCGACTCCGCGTGAAGAAAAAACATCACAGATCAGAACAGCCTAAGGCCCTGTGTGCACTAGAAAATTGAATTTTTTTAAGAAAATTCCGCACCGTCTGATAGATTACCGCACATGCGGTAAAAAAAACCGCAGCAAACCACACTCGAAAACCGCATGCGATTTGCTGCGGTTTTGCCGCAGCATTGCCACGAACTTTCCGCAGGTTGTTCCCTGCAGTTTTTGACCATTATCTATGGCAAAAACCGCACGTAACCGCGGAAAAAGAAGTGACATGCTCATTAATTCCGCAGCAGAAATTCTGCAGCAAAACCTGAAGGTGAAAAAACCGCAGTGTGCGCACACAATTTTTTTATTACCATAGGTTTTGCTGGGGAATGACTGCCGAATGGTTCTGAACATTTTCTGCAGCAATTCATGCAGCAAAAACTGCAGCATGCGCACAGGGCCTAATAGAGTATTATTGGTCCAAGTAAAATGCAAATTATTAATATTTTTTTTATCGCACTCCAATCTTCTGATTTTACTCACTGTGTGGCTCTAATCTGAGTGTGAAAAATGGACAGCACCGGTGTTTTTGATTTGTGTCGCAGATCAGTATCGGACATGTCTTTGAGATTTTCCATGAACTATTCGGTTTAGGAACAAAAATGGACATTGACTCACAGGCATGAGTCCTATCTGTATAAAGCCCAGATGGCACACGTTCAAGAAAAACTGACCTCTGAATGGGCCATACTCTCTAAAATAGGACATATGCCCAGTTATGCAGTGATATGCTCCATCCTTTATCCTCTGCTGATTAGAAAAAGTTGATTCAATGCGAGAAGTTTTGAAAATGACTATAGAAAATATAGTTGTGAAATCCCCTATTGGAAATGTAATGGCAGCCAAAGTGGTATTTGCCCGTTTTCTAAGGCTAGTTTCACACTTGCGTTGAACGGTATCCGTTGCATTGCGTTGTGTAACGGATGTGTTGCATATAGTGGCACAACGGATGCTGCAAAACAACGGAATCCGTTTTAGATTTATTTATTTATTTATTTTTTTACAGTTTTAATCGGCGGCAGACTATTGTGAACGATCAGCTGATCACTCCCTGCAGCCGGCCGCCGGGTGATCAGCTGATCGCTCCCTGCAGCCGGCCGCCGGGTGATCAGCTGATCGCTCCCTGCAGCCGGCCGCCGGGTGATCATCTGATCGCTCCCTGCAGCCGGCCGCCGGGTTATCAGCTGATCGCTCCCTGCAGCCGGCCGCCGGCTGATCAGCTGATCTCTCCCTGCAGCCGGCCGCCGGGTGATCAGCTGATCTCTCCCTGCAGCCGGGTGATCGGGTGATCGCTCCCTGCAGCCGGCCGCCGGGTGATCAGCTGATCACTCGGCCGCCGAGAATGTGTGCGGGGGGCGGAGCCGAGCGGGGCCATGGCGCTGAGGAAAGGTGAGAGTGTGTGCGTGTGTATATACATGCGGAGTGGAGTGTGGGAGGGGGCGGAGCCATGGCGCTGAGGACAGGTGGGTGAGTGTGTGTGTGTGTGTGTGTGTGTGTGTATGTATGTATATGTAATAAATATATATATATATATATATATATATATATATATATATATATATATATATATATATATATAATATGTGTGTAATATATATATATATAATATGTATGTATGTGTAATATATATATATATGATGTGTAATATATATAATGTATGTGTAATATATATATATATATATATATATATAATATGTATGTATGTGTAATATATATATATATATATATATAATGTGTAATATATATATATATATATATAATGTATGTGTAATATATATATATATATATAATGTATGTGTAATATATATATATATATATATATATATATATATATATATATATATATGTATGTGTAATATATATATATATATATATATAATATGTATGTATGTGTAATATATATATATACAATATATTATATAATGTGTATATATAATATATATTACACACACGCAGAGTGGAGTGCGGGAGGGGGCGGAGCCGAGCGGGGAAGTGTCGGCTCCCTGCACACGTGGTCAGGGTAAATATCGGGCAAAGCACTTTGCGTGGTTACCCGATATTTACATTGGTTACGTGTGCAGGGAGCCAGAGCATGCGCAGTGAAATCCTAAGGATTCCGCTGCTCAAAAAAACGTTACATGCTGCGTTCCTCCCGCTGGGCGCAAGCAACGGAGCGTCCCCCAGCGGAAGCAACGCAGGTCCTTTTGGCACAATCCGTCATCCATACAAGTCTATGGGAAACAGCGGAATCCGTTAACGGATTCCGCTGTTTTCCAAAAGGGCGGATTGTGACGGAAGGAAAACAACGCAAGTGTGAAAGTAGCCTTAGAACGACTTAAAAAGACTTTTCGTAAGATGGAAATTCAGTGATTTTTTTTTTTTATTCATTATTATTGCTACAATCTAATGTTTTTTTGTAATCTTTAGTGAAATATTTAGATTATCTATTTTATAGGTATACTTTGTATAAAAACACAACACCAAATCTTGGTTTCCTTGTTATACCATTAGGGCTCTAATCATTATGCTACCTTCGGCTTGGGACAGCTCATAGAGTCCCACGGCTTCCAGTATCATCTCTATGCCGATGACACACAGATCTACCTCTCTGGACCTGACATTACCTCTCTACTAACCAAAATACCACAATGTTTGTCTGCTATTTCATCCTTCTTCTCTGCACGATTCCTAAAACTTAACATGGACAAAACAGAGTTTATTGTCTTTCCTCCTCCTCACTCACCTCCTCCAACAAGCCTTTCCATCAAACTTGATGGTTGCTCACTCACCCCAGTCTCACAAGCTCGTTGCCTTGGAGTAACCCTCGACTCTGCTCTATCCTTCAAGCCACACATCCAAGCCCTCTTCAACTCATGCCGATTACAACTCAAAAATATCTCCCGGATCCGTGCTTTTCTTAACCAAGAATCTTCAAAAACATTAGTGCATGCCCTCATCATCTCCCGCCTCGACTACTGCAACCTCCTGCTCTCTGGCCTCCCTTCCAACACTCTTGCACCCCTCCAATCTATCCTAAACTCTGCAGCCCGCTTAATCCACCTCTCCCCTCGCTACTCCCCAGCCTCGCCACTCTGCCAATCCCTTCACTGGCTTCCCATCGCCCAACGACTCCAGTTCAAAACATTAACCATGACATACAAAGCCATGCACAACCTGTCTCCTCCCTACATCTGTGACCTAGTCTCCCAGTACCTACCTGCACGCAACCTTAGATCCTCACAAGATCTTCTTCTCTGCTCCTCTCTTATTTCCTCTTCCCACAATCGTGTACAAGATTTCTCCCGTGCATCCCCCATACTCTGGAACGCTCTACCTCAGCACATCAGACTCTCCACTACCGTGGAAAGCTTCAAGAGGAACCTCAAGACCCACCTCTTCCAACAAGCCTACAACCTACAATAGCCCTCAGCCCAGTAGACCACTGCGCAACCAGCTCTGTCCTCACCTATTGTACCATCACCCATTCCCTGTAGACTGTGAGCCCCCGCGGGCAGGGTCCTCTCGCCTCCTATACCAGTCTGTCTTGTACTGTTAATGATTGTTGTACGTATACCCTCTTTCACTTGTAAAGCGCCATGGAATAAATGGCGCTATAATAATAAATAATAATAATAATAATAATACTCCAATTCAGGCCGTGGTCCGGAATGTACATATTGCTCCACCTAGTGGTGGCAACAAGCAGTTAGGATTTTTGTAAGTGTCCTCTCTGTACTAATGGAGCAGTGTATCATTGTATCATGAATATTATGAGAATGTCCCAATCATTTAACCTGCTCGTTTGGTTACTTCTCCTTATACATTATTATTGATTTTGTATAGAAATTAATTTTTGAAATTTAGCAATTGGCAGGGAATTAGGATATTATATTATTTTTTTTTTTTTTTTTTTGTAATTATCCAGTATTGTGGCTTCTTTGGCACACTAATTAAAGTATATGGCTGGATTTATATGGAGTATCACATTTTTCATGGCTGTATTGAAGTGCATGCATGAATCATGTGATTGTTATATCACTCACTTTATCATAGGGCTGAAATTTGTATTAAATAAAACTTGACAAATAATGCATCCAACTCAGATTTATTTGGCTTTTTTGCAATGCAGAATTGACGACCTTGTTTCCTAAAGGCTCTAGTGGGAATCAAAAAATCAAAGAAAGAGAAAAAGAAAAATAGTCGAGCTATTGCGCTGATCAGAGGGAAATGCCGCACTTGTATAATCACAATGGGTTTTCCATAGGGAGGGGCGAATTGTAACTATTTGTTTTTAGATAATGCGTAACGAATCCCAAAGTACTATTCCTGTATCAAACCTAATGCAAGTCAATGGGGAACCCAAACATTTGCGTGAAGATTTCCCAGACAGATTCTCAGGTTCCCCATTGACTTACATTATGTTTGTTATTCGTGACGAATAACATAATAGTACTACGGTGTTTTTTCAAAAATAAGACACTGTCTTATATTTTTTTGCCCCCAAAAAAGCACTAGGGCTTATTTTTGGAGGAGGTCTTATTCTTGGAGAAACACGGTTGGAGGGCAAGTTTACCCCCCAAAAGAGCAGACACCCCCCCCCCACACACACACTTCCCAGGAGACTCATACTTACAAGACCCGGACGTCTTCGTGGATCCCAGGTCCTCCTGTGATCTCCGGTGGGTGCTGCAAGCCGTCCTCTTTTGCTTCTGCCTGACACACTGCAGATCGCACACAGACACACAAACACGTGCGCTCACACACACACACCACACATGACATCACATCAAGCGCTTCTAGACGCAGGGAATGATGAAAGGAAGTCACGTGTGTCTGCAGGTCCTGTTGCGGCAGGTCCTTGCACTCCACCACACAGCCTCTCAGGATTCTGCCGGCGAGAAGAAATCGGTGTCGCTGGATGTGGTATGTGTGCGATCCGATGTTTGTGTGTGTGATTTGATTATGTGTGAAATCTGATCGTGTGTGTGATCTGATTGTGTGTGCGATCCGATGTTGGTGAGATCTGTGTGTGTGTGTGTGTGTGTGTGTGTGTGTGTGTGTGTGTGATCGGATGTGTGTGGGGGTGCTATCACTGCAGGTCCTCTGCTCGGCGTCTGGTGAGTATGATTACGGGGTGTCCGCTGTCTATAATGAAGTGTCCTGCAGTATCTAACTTTTTTAGCTGCTTGGACACTTCATTATTGATCCACAACTAGGGCTTATTTTCGCTTGAGGGCTTATATTTAAGCCTTGCTCTGAAAATGCTGAAAATCCCTGCTAAGACTTATTGTTGGGTGAGGTCTTATTTTTGGAAAAACACGGTAGGTATTCAGTACGAATAATCCGAACCCAAGTAATTATTTGCCCATCATTAGTTATCGACCATTAGAAAAACATTGCTGCTTTCTTCCAAAAAAAAACAAAACACAGTGCCACACCTGTCCATGTTATTACAGCTCAGTTCCATTTAAGGGAACCAACCAGCAGGATTTTCATATATAAAGTAAAGCCAGTGCTATACTGGTGCTAGGATGCTGAATGTAAGCATAGCTTTTGTTTTGAGATTCAAGGTTTTATTTCAGAAATATGTACAAGTAAAGTTCCAGCAATGCACAGCTATTTGATTGACAGATGCAACAGGAAGAGAATATGTGGGTTTGGTTTTGCTATCTATTCCCGCCTCTGTCTGCCTGCGCAAAATGAACGTTTATGACTGTGACAGGAGGAGGAAAGACAGGCAAGTAGGCAGGGGAGGGACTAGATAGCAAGACCTAACCCACATATTCCCTTCCTGTTGCACCTGTCAATTAAATAGCAGTGCATTGCTGGAACTTTACTTGCACAAACATCTCTGGCAAAAATTAAGATTCCACTTCCAAATTTTCAGTTTTTCTGATTTTTCTCTTGATAGGTATATTTTTGAGTAAAATGTAAATTGTTGCTTTATTCTTTAAACTACTGACAACGTCTCCGAATTTTTAAGCAAAAAATTTTGTATTTCTTTTCTGAAAATGAGAAATGCTCAAAATAACAAAAAATGCATTGCATTCAGACCTCGAGAACAAGTTCATAATCATTTAGAAACAACAATACTAATAATGTTTTCTCAGGAAGAGTTCAGAAATCAATATTTTGTGGAATAACCATGATTTTTAATCCCAGCTTTCATGCGTCTTGGCATGCTTTCCAGCAGTCTTTCACACTACTTTTGGGTGACCTTATGCCACTCCTGGTGCAAAAATTTTAAGAAGTTCTTTGTTTGATGGTTTGTGACTATCCATCATCCTCTTGATTACATTCCAGAGGTTTTCAATGGGGTCCAGGTCTGGAGATTGGGCTGGCCATGACAGGGTTTTGATGTGGTGGTCCTTCATCCACACATTGATTGACCTAGCTGTGTGGCATGACTCATTGTCCTGCTGGAAAAACCAGTCCTCAGAGTTGGGGAACATTGCCTGAGCAGAAGGAAGGAACTCTTTTTCCAGGATATCCTTATATGTGGCTTGATTCATACGTCTGCTTTCTGTGTATTACATGCATGTACCGTATCATGTGTTGCTCTCGGGCATAGTACACAGATTTTGTGGCCATCGAACGGCCAAGTACGCAGCACTAGAAAGCTGTCACCTTGTACCTTCTGCGTCATCAGTCTGAGATGTGGCTGTGCAGCTATGCAATGTTTCTGATCACATTGTCTTACTTAATATATTTTACAACTGTGTTTCATGAGAAAATGGAGATTAGTACAGTTGTGCCAGTGTGGGAGCACCAGACATGGCTTGTCTGAGGTCTGGAGCACGCCGCTGCTATCTGTGGCAAGCCGAACACACAGTATCAATCAGTGACAAGTGTTTTGTGTCTTTTCTCCGTAGGTCATCCCATTAGACATTACTGTGGAGCTGCAGAGACAGATTATGTCGGAGCTGGAGATTCTGTACAAGGTGCGTGAGCCCGGCGTCTATGTTTTGGGAATTATCACAAACCAGGCAGAGCGGGCTGACAATGCCATTCTTCTCTTCTTTACAGTGCGACTCTCCATACATAATCGGGTTTTATGGGGCATTTTTTGCAGAGAATCGAATTTCTATCTGTACGGAATTTATGGATGGTGAGTTCAGATCCGTATTAATCTGACTGTATGTGGGCATCCTAGAACGTATACTGGTCTCTGAGCACTATATCAAGGAGTGCTAGTAAGGAAATGACAATGACAGCCATTCTTCACATCTAATTAATAGGACAATAAGTGGTAGAGAAGAGGCAACTAGAGCCGCTGCTGTCTCTTTTCTGATTTCAGTGCCTTAAAGCCTGAACCGTAAAGACTATAATAGTTATGCGACTGGTTGTTTGGAGCACATTGCCTTAACGCCACTATACACATTAGACTGATGTCAGCTAAACCCACAGATATCAACAGGTTCATGCGATTGTCTAATACAAGAGGCACAACCTGTAGCACAGGGGCCACATGCAGCGCACAGTGCCATTCTGTGCAGACCCCGGCATCTGAGTTCTTTGTTCAGTAACACTCATAACCTATGGGCTCAAAATAGGAGAGCAGATGACCCACTCTGTCTACAAGAGGGGAATGTACGGAAATAAGGCTGTGTGCACACGATGCGTTTTTTACCGCGGAAACGCTGCGTTTTGAACCGCAGCGTTTCAGTGGCAAATTGCATGCGTTCAGCTTTCCCAGCAAAGTGTATGGGAAAGCTGAAAAATCAGTGCACATGCTGCGTTTCTTTCCGCAGCGTTTTGGATGCCAAAAATCGGTGCGGAAAGAAAAGCAGCATGTCACTTCTTTTGTGCGTTGTGGCTGCGTTCTCTCCCCCATTGAAATCAATGATGTGGGGTCAGAACGCAGCCACAACGCATGGACCTGCTTTTTTGTTGCGGTCCGCGGCCTTTGTCGGCACGCCAGAACGCAGGCATTTACCTGGAAGTGAGGTCAAGAGGCTTCCTGTTGACCTCACTTCCTGGCAAAGCCCCCGGTGTCGCCAAAGTGCCCGCCCCGACCCCCGACCCCCCTCCCGAAAATCCAACATGGCCGCGCGCACAGTAGCGCACCGGCCGCCCTGCTCCTATGATTTCTGTCGCATGTGCAATAACACATGCGACAGAAAACTGTTCCCCAGGCCCTGCCCGTTCACCCCAATTCCCCCCCCGGTGTCATACATACCTGTCCGGTCGCAGCGCTGATCCCCCGCGGCCCCCTCCTCCTTCACAGCAGACGCCGGCCGGTCACATGTGCAGAGCAGCTGACAGCCAGCACAGTGTTCAGTGTGAGCTGTGCTGCTGCTCGGCAGTCTGCAGCTGTGACCCGGGGAGAGTGGGTGCAGATTTTTGCACCCACTCTCCTCAAATGGAGGGTCTGCCCTCCTAGAAAATGGGGGATACGTTTCCTGAACGTGCCCCCATATTCTAGAAGGTCCAGAGGTGACGTGGGACATCCATATGGATTTCTGCGGACCCATTTTTTTTTATTAAATTGGAGAACAAGGGAATGATTTGGGGAGTGTTTTTTCTAATAAAACATTTTTTGTTGTCTTTTTTTGCTTTTGTTTACTGTCAATTAGTTATGTCGGGTATCTGATAGACGCTGTGACATCACTAATTGCTGGGCTTGATGCCAGGTGACATTACACATCTGGTATCAACCCCATTTATTACCCCGTTAGCCAACGCACCAGGGCGCGGGATGAGTTGGGGCGAAGCGCCAGGATTGGCGCATCTAATGGATGCGCCACTTCTGGGGCGGCTGCGGCCTGCTATTTTTAGGCTGGGAAGAGTCCAATAACCATGGCTCTTCCCACCCTGAGAATACCAGACCCCAGCTGTCAGCTTCACCTTGGCTGGTGATCTAATTTGGGGGGACCCCACGTTATTTTTTTTTTTATTCTTTATTTATAAATAAAAAAAAAAACATGGGGAGCCCTCCAAATTGATCACCAGCCAAGATGAAGCTGCCAGCTGTGGTTTGCAGGCTACAGCTGTCTGCTTTACCCTGACTGGCTATCAAAAATAGGGGGGACCCCACGCCATTTTTTTCATTTTTTTTTTTTTTATTGGATAAATACTAAGCTAGGCACCCTTTAGTGCCACATGAAAGGTACTAAAGGTGCCAGCTTAGAATATGCAGGCGGGGGTAGGACGTTCTATATATTTGACATCCCTTCATCCATTGACGCTTTTTAGGCTGTGTCCACAATCAGGGTTTGCAGCGTTATGGGCGCTGAGTGTTTTCCCTGCGTCCATAACGCTGCGTTGTGCAGTAGAAGCACAGTGGAAGGATTTTTGGAGATCCCATGCCCACTGTGCTTCTTTTCTCCGCAGCATAAACTGACCGGTAGCGTGGCTTCCCGAGCCTCAGCATGTCAATTTATGCTGCGGAGACGAGTGTTCTCTGCAGGTAGCATAGAGCTCCACAGCAGCCTGAACCCAAATCGTGGGCATGGGCAGCTGCAGGAAGGCTGGCACTGTGTACTAGACGCCGTGTCGCTGGATCATGGCCACATAGCCTTAGGCCTCTTTCACCCGTCAGTGATTCTGGGACGTTTGTGCTTTTTTTTAAACGTACCAGGATCACTGACATACGCAGACCCATTATAATGAATGGGTCTGCTCACACGTCAGTGATTTTTCACTGCACGTGTCTCCATGCGGCGTACCCGCGTGTGCGTGATTGCCGCACGGAGACATGTCCATTTTTTTCTGGCATCACTGATGTCCCACGGACCACGCAGTGGTGTGATCCGTGAAACACGTGCCAGAAAAAAACGTGCTTTTAAAATAAAAAACATTTTAACTCACCCGGCGTCCAGCGATGTCCTCTGCAGCCCGTCCTCCCTGTTCCTTCTGTGCCGGCTCATTATTGTCGCGCATATTCATGATGCACGACACAGCCAACCCGGAAGCAGCTGCTGCGGGGGTCAGCGCCGGCCGGATGCTGCACCGCGGGAGCGATCAGCACCATGGAGAGCGGGAGCGGGTGCAGGTGAGTTAATCTCTAAGTGCAATCACGGGCCACGGAGAACGGAGCCCGGATTGCACTTAGACAACCCACGTGTGCCGTGATTCACGGCACACGGAGGGACATGTGCGTGTTTTACACGCCAGTGAAAAACGTCAATGTTTTTCACTGACATGTGAAGCGGGCCTAAAAGTGAGAATATTGTTGCTACAGCAACATTTTGGGTGAAGTAGCTGTGGATTCAAAATGCTTAATATACTCCTGAATAAAATCCTTGAGGGGTGCAGATTCCAAAATGGGGTCACTTGTGGGGGTTTTCTGACGTATAGGTACCTAAGGGGCTTGGTGCGCGAAGTTTATTTCAACTTTTCCAAAATTCAAATGGTGCTCCTTCCATTCCAAGCCCTCCCATTTATCCAAACAGAATGTGGAGAAGAAAATGACATCACAGGTTTTTTTTTCCAAAGGTCTGTGTTCAACCAACTTTATTATCACTGACAAGTCTTAAAAAACGCACCTAAAAAAACGCATGAAAAACGCATGAAAAACGCATGCGTTTTCGATGCGTTGTTTCTCAAAAAGCATTGTTTACAATTCTCCCCTCTGCCAGAGGGTGCTTTTTTTTCCGCGCGGAAAAAAAAGCAACGTGTGCACATACCCTAAAAGCCCTCACTTATTAGGTTATGGCATAAATAGCACAGTTGATATGTACCTTCACATTTTATGTTGCTCTTGGGAGTGGTACAATCAGTAAATGTGACACTCTGACCAAAAAAGGTTGTGCACCCCGATCTACTGTGTATGGGAAAGCTGGCTAAGTGATAGTTGGTAGGGATGTTGATTTCTCATAAGTTTGGACTCCCAATCGGTATTTTTCTCTTTGATATAAGTCGCCAGATGATGTGCCAGTCAGCGGCTTTCTCATGGAGAACACAGGAGTGCTCAGCAAAGCTCTATGGAGTGCCAACTGAGATGGCCTGAGACCCCCCCTAGGGCCGCATGGCCTGAGACCCCCCCTAGGGCCGCATGGCCTGAGACCCCCCCTAGGGCCGCATGGCCTGAGACCCCCCCTAGGGCCGCATGGCCTGAGACCCCCCTAGGGCCGCATGGCCTGAGACCCCCCTAGGGCCGCATGGCCTGAGACCCCCCCTAGGGCCGCATGGCCTGAGACCCCCCCTAGGGCCGCATGGCCTGAGACCCCCCCTAGGGCCGCATGGCCTGAGACCCCCCCTAGGGCCGCATGGCCTGAGACCCCCCCTAGGGCCGCATGGCCTGAGACCCCCCCTAGGGCCGCATGGCCTGAGACCCCCCCTAGGGCCGCATGGCCTGAGACCCCCCCTAGGGCCGCCCGCATGGCCTGAGACCCCCCCTAGGGCCGCCCGCATGGCCTGAGACCCCCCCTAGGGCCGCCCGCATGGCCTGAGACCCCCCCTAGGGCCGCCCGCATGGCCTGAGACCCCCCCTAGGGCCGCCCGCATGGCCTGAGACCCCCCCCTAGGGCCGCCCGCATGGCCTGAGACCCCCCCTAGGGCCGCCCGCATGGCCTGAGACCCCCCCTAGGGCCGCCCGCATGGCCTGAGACCCCCCCTAGGGCCGCCCGCATGGCCTGAGACCCCCCCTAGGGCCGCCCGCATGGCCTGAGACCCCCCCTAGGGCCGCCCGCATGGCCTGAGACCCCCCCTAGGGCCGGCCGCATGGCCTGAGACCCCCCCTAGGGCCGGCCGCATGGCCTGAGACCCCCCCTAGGGCCGGCCGCATGGCCTGAGACCCCCCCTAGGGCCGGCCGCATGGCCTGAGACCCCCCCTAGGGCCGGCCGCATGGCCTGAGACCCCCCCTAGGGCCGGCCGCATGGCCTGAGACCCCCCCTAGGGCCGGCCGCATGGCCTGAGACCCCCCCTAGGGCCGCCCGCATGGCCTGAGACCCCCCCTAGGGCCGCCCGCATGGCCTGAGACCCCCTAGGGCCGCCCGCATGGCCTGAGACCCCCTAGGGCCGCCCGCATGGCCTGAGACCCCCTAGGGCCGCCCGCATGGCCTGAGACCCCCTAGGGCCGCCCGCATGGCCTGAGACCCCCTAGGGCCGCCCGCATGGCCTAAGACCCCCTAGGGCCGCCCGCATGGCCTAAGACCCCCTAGGGCCGCCCGCATGGCCTAAGACCCCCTAGGGCCGCATGGATTTAGACCCCCAGGCAGATTCTTTGTCTAACACACATGTCAAACACTCTGGCCTCTGGGCCAAAGCTAGCCCACAGGCCAATTTTATTTGGCCCGTGATGCTATTCTGGATAGAGGGCTATGTGGGGGCCATTATTCTGTACAGAGGACTATTTGGGGCCCATTATTCTGTATAGAGGACTATGTGGGGCCCATTATTCTGTATGGAGGATTATGTGGAGCCCATTCTGTATGGCGGGCTTTTTGGGGCCCATTATTCTGTATGGAGAACTTTTTGGCGGTAATTAATCTGTATGGAGGACTAATTGGGGCCCATTAGTATGTTTGGAGGACTATGTGGGACCCATTATTTTATATGGAGGACTATGTGAGTCTTTGACTAGAAATAAGATGCCTTGCACTAAGTGTAGTTCTGTTCTGTGTGGTGACCTGGATATATTGCACATTGCACAAAGCAATGTCATAAGTGCACAATATGATCGCTTTTTCTTCCTCGTGTCACACAGGAGGATCCTTAGATGTATACAGAAAGGTTCCTGAACAAGTCCTAGGAAGGATTTCTGTTGCAGTGAGTTGTTGTTTTATTTTTACATAATGTTAACTGTCCACTTCTCAGTACTACATTACTCTCTGCCATTTTTTTTTTACTACTTTATTCATTTTTACACCATGATCGGGACACACACAGGGTCTGTGATTGGTTGCAGATAGACCCGCTGTCACACAGGGTGGGGGCACAGTCTGACTGCAACCAATCACAGACGCCCAGACTGCCCATGGGCAGGGGAAGCCGTGCATATGCATGAGGTTAATGAGTTTCCCCGGAAGTAGCGTTACAGGCGCGCGGGTTACCGGTAGATATAGCGTGCTAGCTCTAATCCCTCTATCCTTTCTACCACCATTTTAAAGCACTTGATTCGGGTCCCCATAGACTTATATGGGGATTGGCGTCCAGCCAGATATCTGGGATCAATTTTGGGCCTGAACTGTCTTTTTTTTTTTTTTTTTAATTTTACATCTGGTTGGACCTGCCGATCATGGGTTTCTGCGGGTTCATTCGCCCATCACTATTCACCAACATTAATATATTGTAAGGACTAGTTCTTATTAACACTTGCCAGTTTTGAGTACAATGTAAAAAAAAATTTGTATATTTTGCCCCAAACAACCTGTACATGTCAATTCACCCCAACATTGCAATGAAATGAAAAAAGGTAACTCGACTGATTGCCGTTCAGTAGCACACGGATGCCTGAGAACTGCACTAGACTGCAGCTCCGCTGCTATCGAAATAAATAGGATCTGAAGTGGTGTACCCGGAAATGGCCACCACACCGAGAACAGAGCTGTGCTGTATGACTCCATTCACTGATTATGCCGGTGCTCATTGGTGGGGTTTAGATAGGATAAGGCACTACTATTATAATTAACATGGAAACACTTGGGTGGGCTTTTCACACTACGACATCGCAGGTGCGATGTCGGTGGGGTCAAATTGAAAATGACGTACTTCCGGCATCGCATGCGACATCGTAGTGTGTAAAGGCTCGATGATACAATTAACGAGCGCAAAAGCGTCGTAATCGTATCATCGGTGCAGCGTCGGCGTAATCCATGGTTACGCTGATGCGACGGTCCGATGTTGTTCCTCGTTCCTGCGGCAGCACACATCGCTGTGTGTGAAGCCGCAGGAGCGAGGAACATCTCCTACCGGCGTCACTGCAGCTTCCGTAGGATATGCGGAAGGAAGGAGGTGGGCGGGATGTTTACATCCCGCTCATCTCCGCCCCTCCGCTCCTATTGGCCGCCTGCCGTGTGACGTCGCAGTGACGCCATACGACCCGCCCCCTTAATAAGGAGGCGGGTCGCCGGCCAGAGCGACGGACGCAGGACAGGTGAGTCCATGTGAAGCTGCCGTAGCGATAATGTTCGCTACAGCAGTTATCACAAGGATATCGCCGCTGTGACGGGGGCGGGGACTATCGCGCTCGGCATCGCAGCATCGGCCTTAGTCCGTCCTCACACATCCATGTGTCATGGCCTGGGCGTAGGTCCCCTGACCCTCCGGGGCTGTTGAGTTTGGGCCAATCTCTACATCACACTCCATACTTTCTGATATATGATGCGTGAAGCCGTCCTTAAAGTATTTTCTTAAAAATCTATATTGGCAAGGCAAATGCTCCACAATTTAATATCACTGCTTCTTGTTTTCCCAGGTATTAAAAGGCCTCACATATCTCTGGAGCCTAAAAATTTTACACAGAGGTCAGTGTCCTCTCTCCTTTCACTTGATTGTATTAGATGTATTATTTATGGCTGTGGCAGAATGATGGTAAGGGGCACGGCTACACCTGTAACGGGAAGGCTTGCAGGATGACGTTTTTGTTGGCAAAAAAGTTGTCCAGTAAGGCTGCTTTCACACCTCCGGTTTTAGCAGTGCGGCTAAATCCGGCTCTAAAACCTATGCAACGGATGCGGCGAAAAAAACGCATCCTTTGCATAAGTTTTTACATGCGGCCCGTCCGTTTTTTGTCGGTTGCGGCACGCTACTGAGCTTGCGCAGGGCAAAAAAACGCATGCGGCGGCCGGATGCGGTTTTTGCCGCATCCGGCGTCCACAGGCATGCATTGGAAAAAGCGCCGCATCGGCTGAATGTGGCGCAATGCGATTTTCTTTTTTTGCCGGACAAAAAAACGTGCCAGGCAACGTTTCATCCGGCCGCCGCATGGGCTAAATATGCCGCATCCGGCAAAAACCGGACCGAACGCAAGGCCATGCGGCACAATCCGGCACTAATGAAAGTCTATGCGGAAAAAACGCAACCGGTTGCGTTTTTTCTGCAAAGAGCCGGATTGTGCCGCACAGCAAAAACCGGATGTGTGAAAGCAGCCTAAGGCTATACAGGGCCAGCCTTAGCTTTATGCCGACCCTTAGGCAATAGAGTCCCAGTGGCCACTTCTTTGATTTTAATTTTTCCTTCTCACTTCCTTTAGCTATAACTTTATTGTTCATTTGATAGACTTCAATTGGGCCTTGTTCTTTTTTGATATGAGATAAAGCTTTTATCGCTACTATATTGAAGTCCATACCACTTACTGATTCTTATATTCTATTTTTTGAAAGGCAAATAGCAATTCTGCCATTTTTCTGTACTTTTCTATTTCGGCATTTGCTATTTGGGAGGTTAAATATACAAATAAATAAAAAATAAGTGTATATATGTGTATATATGTGTATATATATATATATATATATATATATTTATTTATTAATATATTAATATATATATATATATATATATATAATAGCGGCACGGTGGCTCAGTGGTTAGCACTGCAGTCTTGCAATGCTGGGGTCCTCGGTTCAAATCACTCTAAGGACACCATCTGCCGTGTTTGCGTGGGTTTCCTCCGGGTTCTCCAGTTTTCTCCCACAATTTAAAATATACTGATATATTATGATGTTATGAACCGTGTGTTCTGTTGACAATTTTGCTTAGCATCAGTAGAGGTTTTTCTTTTTTTTCAGTTATGGTTTTATGCTATCGACATAGATGATAGAAGAGACACCTTCTCTTCATTTTCAACTCCCTACATGCCACTGTCATGGTTAGCAGCGGCATCTAAAGGGGTAAAATTGCTGCAATCAGAATTAGCTGCATTATGTTATGCATTGTGTGCTACCATGATATTAGTCATTGAGCACTGACTGCTCTGGTGGAAGGTCTTTACAGACAAATGTTCTTCATAGCTGTGAATATAAGTTGTGGTTTGCCTTAGTTTTAATTATAGTAATGTGTCATACTGGGTATCAGACTGTCATGCCACGATGCCATATTACTACATATAGCCATAGAATAATGTGCTGTCATATTTGAGTAATCATTCCTTAGGTTCCAGGTAAAGGCCATTTACATGAAGCAATTATCGTTAAGATATGAACAATTATGCGCAATTATAAACCTAATTGCTCCTTATAAATCAGCAAAACAGTCAGCGATGAACAATAAAATATCTTTATTGTCGGGGTAATTGATTGTCGGTCATAAAAAGTAGAATGATCAAACGCACACGTATGGAAAGAGGTCATGTAGTGACATAAAGGTAAAAAGAAATTGTGGGGTAGGTTCACATATTTATACATATTATATAATGCTCTATGCTCAAATCATATCCAGTGTTCAAAGAGAACTTTAGGACATTAGGATGTAGTACGGATTGGTGGGGTTCAGATTCCGGTACCCCAATCATTAGCTGATGGTGTGACTTTCAGGGGGTATTAATATAAGAAGGATTGGCCTGAAATCTCAAAGTCACGGATAACCTCTTTATAATAATGCCATATAGTTACCAAATAATTCTGCAAATCGGTTTGTAATTAACACCGCTATATACGGCAAAATTATATTGAGGGGTTTTGTTTACTATAGGAATTTACCTATTTTTTTTCAAGCCAGAATTTAGCCCTCACATTATTGCTTACCTGGTATTTAGTGGTATTATTTGGAAATTGGTGTGCGGTTTTAATGGGTAAGTCTATGGCAATATTATGTGGGCTATGGGAATACCAAGCATTGGTAGTATCTCCTCTATAAATGTATAAGAGTCAGCTTAATGTTATTGCAGGGGTTTTTTTGCCTTTAGCTTATACCACTGATCCCGAACCTTGCATGGCGGAATTTTACGTTCTCGCAGTAATATTTACTATCGTAGTGTCTTGTCTTGTCTACATACATTTTCAGTCTGTTGTTTGATGCCTATATACCGGATTTGGTTGAGATCATTACAATACATACATTCTGTGTTGTAGACGTGAAGCCATCCAATATGCTGGTGAACACACGCGGCCAGGTGAAGCTGTGTGACTTTGGAGTCAGTATACAGGTACGTCACCTGCGGGTTCGTGACTTGAGACGTCCACATTGTGATTCTAGCTGTCCTGTCACATGTCACTGTACACCGGGTTTTTATATCACTGGACATTATGGGTCTCTCCAGCAGGTGAGGGGTTAAAATGAGTAACAGATGATGTGGTAATTACTAATGGGATTGTGGCCTCATTAATATGCGTTCTGGGGAGTTAGGAGAAGATCGGTTCTGTCCACACAAAAGGATGCGATGGGGGGAGGCTTCCAGGGGAGACTGTTATCAAAAATAATAATAATTAATAAAAATGAATGTTGAGCAAAACAAAGACTGCGAGGTCTGGGCAAGACCCTCCTCCCAAATTGTAATTAATTTCCATCTCAAGACCTCCCCAGAGAGTACCCATCAGGTTGACCCCTGACCTTCCTGTCATGTCACTTTGAATAGGCCCCTTCACTCCCCCGTACTCGGCTAGAGACCACAGGACTCAGGGGGCCATCCGCTATTCTGTGTGGCCCCACCTGCTGCACTGCCGTCCTCACTCGTACAGGCTGCGGTATTGTGTGTCTAGTTGTCTGTGTCTGTCTCCTGCACATTGTGGATTTGTGACCGTCCGTCGCGTCCTCTTTGTGCTGCATTATCATAAGCCTATGACATTTAGGAATGGCAGAGTTACAGGGGAATTCTGCGTAAATATACCCCAATCAGCCATAACATTGCATCCACCAACAGGTGATGGGAACAATACGGAATATCTTGTTACAATGGCACCTGTTAAACGTTGGGATACATTGGGCAACAAGTGAACAGTCATCTCTTGAATGTGTTGGAAGGAGGAAGGCAAGCTTAAAGGGAATTTGTCACCACTTTTTTGGCCTATAAGCTGCGGCCACCACCACCGGGCTCTTATATACAACATTCTAACATGCTGTATATAAGAGCCCAGGCCGCGGGTATAACATAAAAACACTTTATAATACTTACCTAACGGTTGCGCTGTGGGCCTTATGGGCGTCTCCGGTGCCGGCACCGCCTTTTTTGGCCATCATTGTTCTCCTTCTTCTCTAGCCGTGGTGCATGACGGGTCTGACGTCCACAGGCCCACAGCGCGACCGTTAGGTAAGTGTTATAAAGTGTTTTTTATGTTTATACCCCCGGCCTGGGCTCTTATATACAGCATGTTAGAATGCTGTACATAAGAGCCCGGGGGTGGTGGCCGCAGCTTATATTCCAAAAGTGGTGACAGGTTCCCTTTAAAGAGTGCGTACCACCAATCTGGGGCTGCCCTTTTTATTTAATAAGCGTAATTGTCAGCCTCAGATGGATGATTCTTAAACTGCTAATAAGTTACCCTAATGTCCCCTAAAAGTCAGAGACTAAACTCCAGGTTGTTGGATCTTGTCATGCAGAATAGGTTCCCATCACCCTCCTTGGCCCATCTTGCTGTGAAAGAGCAAGAACTCGTGAGATCTTGCTCTTTGCTCCAACTGAATGCAGCTGCACAAGTTTATTAAGCTGTTATCGACCGGTAATGTCATCACAGCAGGTTCTGTTTGGTAACAACTTATATGTTGAATTATGTGTTACTCTGTAATGTCTGATATTATCTATAGAAAAATTTAGCAGGCTCACCACTCAATGATCTGGATCCACAGGTGCTGAGATGAAGTGGCTGGCGTCCACAATTCAATGCAAGAAAAGGATGAAGAAATCCTGCACACCGTTCCTCATAAAATTCTTCAAGACTTTATTGACACCTTAAAATCTTTCTTTAAAATTGCATATTCCGGGCATCCAACCCCGGCTTACGCGTTTCAGACATACGTCCTTACTCCTAGTCATATCAATTCAATATCAATCCATATCATATCAATCATATCAGACTGACAAACATTTATACAGAAAGACCCTTTTATGAGAAACGGTATGTGGGATTCCTTTATCTTTTTCTTGATTATCTATACTTGTCTCTTCTAACTTGTAAAGTGCTATGGAATATGTTGGCGCTACATAAATAAAAATGATTATTATAATTCTTATTATAATATGGGCAGTCCCAGATTGGTGGTAGGTACTCGCACTCTTTAACACTAGAAGTCCCAGAGAGGGGTCATTTAACATTTCTACCTTTTGAACCCAGAGACGGGTCGAATGACTTGAAGGATTTTAGCTAACATCCTATAATCACCGTCTTTTGTTCTGTAATTAAGGCCATTACTGTCGCACCACAGGAGGTTGTTGTTTTCCATTGAGTAGTTTCTAGTTAGTTCTATTCAGTTTGGACTAAGGGTCATTTGACCCTCTTTTGGGACTTCAGGGGGGAGCTCGAAATCTCTGGGACTTCTAGTGTTAGGGTACCGTCACACTTTAGCGATGCTCCAGCGATCCCACCAGCAATATGACCTGGTCAGGATCGCTAATGCGTCGCTATATGGTCGCTGGTGAGCTGTCAATCAGGCAGATCTCACCAGCGACCAGTGACCAGCCCCCAGCCAGCAGCGACGCGTGGAAGCGACGCTGCACTTGATAACTAAGGTAAATATCAGGTAACCAATCGCTTGGTTACCCGATATTTACCTTTGTTACCAGCGCACACTGCTTAGCGCTGGCTCCCTGCACTCCTAGCCAGAGTACACATCGGGTTAATAAGCAAACCGCTGTGCTTATTTACCCGATCTGTACTCCAGCGACGTGTGCAGGGAACAGGGAGCCGGCACTGACGGCGTGAGAGCGGCGGACGCTAGTAACCAAGGTAAATATCAGGTAACCAAGAAAGGGCTTCCCTTGGTTACCCGATATTTACCTTGGTTACAGCTTACCGCAGGGTGCCAGACGCCGGCTCCCTGCTCCCTGCACATTCAGATCGTTGCTCTCTCGCTGTCACACACAGCGATGTGTGCTTCACAGCGGGAGGGCAAAGTCCAAAAAATGAACCAGCACTGTGTGTAACGAGCCGCGATCTCACAGCAGGGGACAGACCGCTGCTCAGTGTCACACACAGCAAGATCGCTAGTGAGGTCACTGCTGCATCACAAAAAACGTGATCTCGCTAGCGATCTCGCTATGTGAGAAGTACCCCTTAAGGATCTGGGTGACTACTGATTTGGATGACCAAAACAGTAGATTTTTTGCAGTATTTAGTACCTGCAAAATGTGCCCAGAGAAGGACGCTCATTGAGAACGAAGGCCAGCCTGTCTGGTCTGACACTACGGAAGGGCTACTCTAGCACAAGTTACTAAAAAAAAGTTTTTGATGACTGTGCTTGTAAGTTGTCAGGACACAAAGTACATCTCTGCTTACGGGATAACTACCGTCTCCATATGGAGCCTTGTCCACCTACAGTAGGCACTTGGGTATTGAACTCAACCATGAAGCAATGGGTGATGGTGGCCTGGTCTCATGGATCATGTTTTAGTTTACATTATGAGTACAGCCATGTGCAAGTGTGGCTTTCCTGAGGAAAGGATAGCATCAGAATGCACTAATCATCGACACATTGGCGGAGAGGGCAGATATTCTGCTGAGAAACCTGGCTCCTGCCATTCCTATGGATGAGAAGTGCTTTTCCACACACAACCTATTTTGTACATACCAAGTACCTCCTTTCACGAATGCTGTATTCTTTAATGGCCTCTTTCAGTAGGATAATGCCCCTGTCACACTGCACAAATTGCTCAGGAATGTATTGAGGAGCGTGAAAGAAAGCTCAAAGTGTCAACATCTCATATTCCCAAGAAAAAGATCAGATTGAGAATCCATGAGATGTACTGGAAAAATAAATGAGTTTAATGGAGGCCACCCCTCAACACCTATAGCTTTTAAATGATCTACCACTAACGTCCTGATGCCACAGGTACACATTCAGAGATTTTATGAAGGTCAGGCCTTAAAGGGAACCTGTCAGGTCCAATATGCACCCACAACCACGAGCAGTTCTGGGTACATATTGCTAATCCCTGCCTAACCGTCCCTGCATCTGTACCAGTAGCATAGATAAAGAGATCTTTAGAAAAAGTATTTCTAATGATGATATACCGTATGCTAATGAGCAAGGCGACTAGTCCCCTGTGGGCGTATTAACATGCTTATGAATACGCGGCGTCACAGGATGATCTCACTCGCCTCTCCGCTGCCATCGCGTCTGACGCTGGATTTTGGCTCAGTGCGCATGACCCCGTAGTTTCGGTCATGTGCACTATGAAGCCGGGTGTACGCATACTGGCTTCAAACTGAAGTATTGCGCATGACCCAAACTCCGGGATCATGCACACTGAGCCGAAATCCAGGATTGGACGCAATGGCAGCAGAGAGGTGAGTGAGATCATCCTAAGACGCTGGACATTCATTAGCATGTTATCACACCTATAGGGCCATACTAACATGCTAATGGGGCCAACTAGCCAGGGGAATTAACACCCAGGGGACTAGTCCCCTCGCTCATTAGCATATGGTAAAAGATCTTTATCAATACTTTTTCTAAAGATCTCTTTATCTATGCTAGTGTATACAATGACAGTTAGGCAGGGATTAGCAATATACACCCAGAACTGCTCATGGTTCTGCGTGCATATTGCATCGGACAGGTTCCCTTTAACAATTTTTTGGCAAACAGAGCTACATAACCTCACATAGGAGATTTCATGTTATGGCCAATTGGTTTATAGTCTCATCTTTTTTCCTTTAAAAGATAAAACCAGAGGTAACCTCACACCCTAAAATGCTTTATAGAGCACCCACAATACTTTGATGTGGCTCTGAGATTTCTGACATCTGCTTTGTTATAATGCTTCTGATAGAGCGCTGTGTCAGAAGATGTCATTTTTAAGGGATATGACTTTTTGGTTTAAACAAAATCTGTCTAACTTTTTGCTATGTAATCTGAAGAAGGGATTAAAACACAGATTTCAGTGATGCCTCTCTTATCAAGCTCCATGCTGTTGTTTACTTGCAATGATTGTTTTAGCACCACAAGCTTATTATTGCTTGGAATACATTACCTACAGCAGCCTTGTGCCTAGCAGTCCAACACAACCCATCCTATCATAAGCAGCTCACGGTCTATAGACATTCTACATACAGAGCCTGGTGTGGGCAGGGTTTACTTTCTCAGCTCTGCTGCATTGCTAAACCTAAAGACTCTGATTGTGTCAGAACTGCTGCACCCAGTAAACTAAGTGATACATCCGTGGATACAGGGTCTCACCTTAGGTAGCAAAAATCTGCTGACAGATTCCCTTTAATGTGACAGAATTAGCAGTGATTTAGGTAGTGTATGAGCGGTAATCACCACTCTCCATGATATGAATCACTTCTCTTTATAATGAAAAGAGTTCTTCAAATAAGGAAACAAAAGTATTTGTGTTTGTTCCTGAAGCATTGCCATTCCTCTCTATGAAGTGTGGCTGGTAATGCAGCTTAGCCCAGTTCTCTAGACTAGGAATAAGGTGCAATACAATGGACAGCCCATGGACAGGAATAGGTGCAATACAATGGACAGGAATAGGTGCAATACAATGGACAGCCCATGGACAAGAATAGGTGCAATACAATGGACAGGAATAGGTGCAATACAATGGACAGCCCATGGACAAGAATAGGTGCAATACAATGGACAGGAATAGGTGCAATACAATGGACAGCCCATGGACAAGAATAGGTGCAATAGAATGGACAGCCCATGGACAGGAATAGGTGCAATAGAATGGACAGCCCATGGACAAGAATAGGTGCAATAGAATGGACAGCCCATGGACAGGAATAGGTGCAATAGAATGGACAGCCCATGGACAAGAATGCTGCTGTTTCTAGAAGAAAACAGGCCATTAAAAATTAAAGAAAAACCTGACATAAGGTAAGAATCTATGCATCACTAATACAAAGAACACACCGTTTTTAATTCAGCATTAAAGAGAATCTGTCACCAGGTTTTTGCTCCCCCATCTGAGAGCAGCATAATGTAGAGACAGAGACCCTGATTCCAGCGATGTGTCACTTACTGAGCTGTTTGCTGCTGTTTTGATAAAACCAATGTTTTCTCTGCTGCAGATCTAGCAGTTATACAGAGCTCATGAATATGCTGGACTACCTGGCAGCACGCAAAGTAGTCCTGTAATGATAATCTACTGCTGATTAAACAGTGATTTTATAAAAACTACACTAAGCAGCCCAGTAAGTGACACATCGCTGGAATCAGGATCTCTGCCACTACGTTATGCTGCACTCAGATTAGGTGGCAAAACCCTGGTGAGAGATTCCCTTTAACAACCCACTTGTGACCTGCAAATCTACACAACCACTTGCAGAGCTGTTTTTTTTTGTTTGTTTTTTTTTGCAAAAACAAGGCCATATGCAACAAATATAGTATCCCAAAACCACTTCTTTTAATTCTCAGCCATGTAACCAATTAATACGTATAGTGCCATAGTTCCCACCTAATGCTACCGTGTTTCCCCGATAGTAAGACGTAGTGGGGGTTTTGGGGGGGTCGGCTAATGTAAGACGTACCCCGAAAGTAAGACGTAGTAAAAATTTTTTTTTTTTTCTTCTTTACAGTACAGTTACAGCGGCCGAGCGCTCAGCTGAGCGCCCTGACATGCCGCCGGCATGTGACAGCTCTCAGCTGAGCGCCCTAACATGCCGGCGGCCGAGCGCTCAGCTGAGAGCCCTAACATGCCGGCGGCCGAGCGCTCAGCTGAGAGCCCTAACATGCCGGCGGCCGAGCGCTCAGCTGAGAGCCCTAACATGCCGGCGGCCGAGCGCTCAGCTGAGAGCCCTAACATGCCGGCGGCCGAGTGCTCAGCTGAGAGCTGACACATGCCGGCGGTCTGGCGCTCAGCTGAACGCTCGGCTACCGAGAAATGTTGAAATGTTGCAGTAATGTTGTCAGTGGTCCATCAGGACCATGGACAACATACAAAATCACGCAGCCTCAGTGCCCTCATGTGCAGCCGCTGGTGGTTAAGTTTCCTTAACTTGCGGTACACTTAGGGCGCAATCGCGGCAAGTCCCCATACGGTACATTGCATGGAGACTTGCTGCGATTGCTGTGGGATTTTTTCCAATATAAGACA
>NC_134356.1:571299682-571374682 GCF_048569485.1 Anomaloglossus baeobatrachus
TCAAGGCTTTAAATGTCTCCGATCTAATCCACACATTTAGTGGGTCAGTAATTAATTTGAGGGTCTGTTTGATGACATGAAGGGAGATCCCAGTTGGGTATTAAACTGATTGGCAGATGAAGGGGACATCCATCTGCTAATTGGAAAAGAGGATTAGATCCAACAGACTGGACACGTCTTTCTTATATTCTCTAGATGTGAGAAAACTGCCTACATTATCCATAGACATGCCATTCATTTTGGATAGATCTTAAAAGGGTATGTCAAATCTCCTGACATGTTAATAAATACTTGTATTTTTCAAAAAATAATACATTTGAAGCACCCTATGTTAGAAGTGTACATTGTGACATTTCTGTTTTTCTTCTTAAAAGATTTATGGATGAATTGACAACTGTGCGTTACCATTCACCTTGTCAAAGAGGTGTGTCCCTAATTTGTCCAATGCCTGTGGTCATAGATATAATCCTTCTTTAGTAGCAGAGATGCTGAGACGGATTACAGAAAATGGGGACCAATCTTTGCCTCTCGTGTCTGTCAGATTGCATACAGGCATACCTGAGAGATGAAATTTCAGTTCAGGGCAGGCAAAAAGTTATACAAGGCAGGAACAATGAATGCTGTAAGGTAACTCAGAAAGTTCCAGCACTGATGGTGCAGGTAGTTCCAGCACCTATGGTGCAGGTAGCATGCAGATGAACAGCCTACACCAAATATGGAGATGGCAAGTTGCAGAACATGGGAATTGTGACAATTTCTTAACAGCATGATTGCTCAGTGGTTAGCACTGTTGCTTTGCAGAACTAGGGTTTCTGGATTCAAATCCCTTCAAGGCGTTTGTATGTTCTTGTGAACAAAGAAATGATCCAGCTTCACGTTTCCATAAAAACACAGCTTTAATTAAAAACCTTTTTAATATACAAAGAATATTTTTCTTGTAATAAAGATAAGCCACAAAAGTATACCATCTCTGAGTCAGGAAAGATCCAAAGGTTCTTTAAACGCACACCAGACGCGTTTCGAGCACATGGCTCTTAGACCTTGGTGAAGAGGTGATTCACCTTATGTCAGATCATAACCTCAATTTGCAGACACTGTGTTTCGAGGAGACTGCTCCACATTAGTGCAAATTATGAGATCTGATCTTGCTTTATTAGAAGCTATAGTGGGGTCTAAGAAGAAAACTTCTTACAGAGACTGACAAATCATTATAACCCAAATAATATGGTTATCAATTCTCACTAGCTTTCATGGGATGTGAGGGGATAACTGGTTCGAGGCTCCTAGACTGGCCCTCAAACTAGGGGACCCTAGCTGTACCTACTCCCAGAGATACGTCTAATGGTGACAATGTCTGGGCCGCCTTTATTGTCCTGCTCCTGGCCAGCCCTAATCTAATACCCCCTCTCCTCCACCCCAGAGCAGGACCGAGACAGGAATGGTAGAACCCACAGATATGGACAAACTGGGGAAACCAAAACTCTAACATGCAGCATGCTCACACCGAGTAATCAGAAAATAAATGATCAGGAGGAAAATAAAGAACAGGGAGGAGACAACCATACAACAGAAGGCATTCCACAGCACACCAAGAAACACGCAGTAAATCACCAGTTACTTGAAAACAACAGCACATGGACTGCTTTTATGAAAGCTATAGTCGACATGGCAAGACGGATTCCTCCATCTTAAAAAGGTGGGGAGTCACTGTGATAGGTCTCCTGCAACATTTGCTCCAAAAGGTAACCAGCAGGCTAGCAGAAATTTACAGGTGAACAAAGGAAAGATCCAGCTTCACGTTTCCATAAAAACACTGTTTTAATGAAACACTTTTTTAAAATACAAAGAATATTTTTCTTGTAATAAAGATAAGCCACAAAACTATACCATCTCTGAGTCAAGGAAAGATCCAGAGGTTCTTTAAACCGCAACCAGACGCGTTTCGAGCACATGGCTCTTAGACCTCTTCACCAGAATATCTTGAGATAAAAAGCAAACGTGCTTATACGTCTAGTGTCACTTTAAGAGGGGTAGAGTAAAAAGGATTGAGTGTGATCGATCCAGAACCATGCCTGAGAGTTAGAATCCTCCGCAATTCCCCGGTCAGAGCCGGCAAGAGGGAGCACGGGGATACTCAGCACATTAGGGTCCCAAGTTGTGACTCTTATTTACTGTTCCTTCCCCTCACAAGCACTGACCTGGATAACCACACAGAACACACTCAGCTGGCACTAATTTCTCAGTTTGTTTTCTTGTATGGAGGCCCCCGGGTTATGAGGCTCCGAAAGGAAGTGTCAGGCAGCCAGGTGCATTAAGAGCACAGCACGAATGGCCGTCTGGGGAGTGCTCCCATCTTAGCTCTCTTACACTCTCCTGACCTTCACACAAAGGAAATGTCTCAAAGTGAACTCAGACCTTGACCAAGTAACATTCACAGGCTGAAAAAACTGATGTGTATACTATTACTGGGGCAGTGGAAAGCATCGCGGTATATCCCAGAACATCGGCTACCATGGTTATGAATTATATACTGACGGGGCTCACAGAGGACAGCAAAGCCATGACTACAAGATCACGTCTGAAACAACCTGATACTAGGAGCTGCTGATAAGTCTTTGGCTTTTTTTTTTTTTTTATTCTATAGTAACGAATGTTACATCACATGAAAGCCTTATGTATCTAATATATGTTTTCAAAATTTTGTGTTTGTTTGCTTATGACAACAGTGTTCTTCGCACGCAGGAAAGAAAATAGCGGAGTCTAATGCGATATTCACAGCAACTTAGAGCAGAGGAGTGATACAATTCTTGTTTCTGCAAGGAAAGTCCATGAAGGATATTCGTGGTGATATGTCGCAGACATTGGGGGATCAATGCTCTTCAGATTGCACACTTAAGAACTGGGTTGCCAAATTAAAAACTGGCCACTGCAGCACCAATGAGGAAAGTCCTGGACGACCAAGTGGTTGTTCCGGAGATTGTCGATGCTGTGCACAACCTCATACTGGAGAATCGACGAATTTCAGCTAAAGCAATAGCAGACATCATGGGGATTTCCTGTGAATGTGTTTGTGTCATTATCCATGAACATTTGGACATGAGGAAGCTATCTGCAAAGTGGGTCCCCAAATGTTTGACAACAGATCAGAGAAGTACGCGAGTGAAAACTTCCCGTTCCATTTGTCAGCGTTTCCGGACTGATAAGAACTTCCTGGATCGACTGGTCACAATAGATGAGACCTAGATTTATTTGTATGACCCTGAAAACAAGGAGCAGTCAAAAGAGTGGAGGTACAGTGGTTCTCCTCATCCAAAGACGTTCAGGGTGCAAAAATCAGCCACTATTGTGATAGTGTCTGTGTTCTGGGGAAAGGAGGGCGTGCTGCTAGTGGGCTACCTTCAAAAGAGTTCCACCATCAATGCAAGGTATTGCATTCAACTTTTCGACTAATTGAAGGCAACGCTAAAGACCAAAAAGCACTGCAAGCTGTCCAAAGGAATCTTGTTCCTACAAGACAACGCCTACGCTCACACTGCATAAGCGACCACGGCAAAACTGGCAGAGCTTGGCTTCCAGCTGGTTGGCCACCCACCTTTATTCACCTGATCTAGCTCCCTCCGACTATCCTGTGTTTCCAAATCTGAAGAAACACCTCAAGGGTACGAAATTTCACATCATTTCTGATGCCATGGCTGCTACGGATGCCTGGTTTAAGAGACAAGCAAAATCCTTCTTTTTGCTAGGCTTACAGAACTTGGGATACCGATATAAGAAGTGTGTTGACGTCAGTGGAGAGTATGTGGAATAAATGTAAAGTTTCATCATCCTTTATTGTCTCTTTCTGTTTGAAGCCAAAGACTTATCAGCAGCCCCTCGTAACACAAACTCATGGTCTGTGTGGCAACTACGCTCCATGACTGGACTATTTATTGGTGATCTTCCCCGTTTCCATGAGGTAGACCTGATGATGACCCTTGTACAGTTCCAAGTCTGAAAGTGTAACATAATATGGCAGCCTGTTTTCTGCTGACATCCCAACAAAATAGTCCAGAGGGGGAGCGTAGGGTCTGTGCTCTGCCTCTTCATGAAATTCCCCATGACTTTAAGCTGCTTTATGGTAACGTCATTGCAAGTTGATTGCTTTATGTTAATGGACTCATGGTTTTTACACAACTTCGTTATAAAATTGAGCACATTTGACATCCAGTCCACCGTACAACCCTTCTTCACTTCTGCACCTAGGTGATTTCTTGTGCTTCCTAGGTCTCACAATGTCGTGAGATTGTATAAGGGTGTCATGGTAATGATGCTAGGAAATGAAGACCACCAGAAACGGGAAGCGCCAAACAAATTGTTCATCTCTACTTTGCATCCATTAACGATAAACCATTTCTAATAAAGGTGAAAGCTGACTTTCCGCAACACCTCGGCCACATGCTAGCCACTTAGTGAGTCCCATCATAAAGAGGGCCACATGCTAACCATGTTGCAAGTCCCACAATAAAGAGGGCCACATGCTAGCCATGCTGTGAGTTCCACCATAAAGAGGGCCACATGCTAACTATGCTGCGAGTCCCACCAAAAACAGAGCCACATGCTAGCCACGCTGTGAGTCCCACCATAAAGAGGGTATATGCTAGCCACGCAGTGAGTCCCATCATAAAAAGAGGGCCACATGTTAGCCATGCTGCGAGTCCCACCATAAAGAGGGCCACATGTTAGCCATGCTGCGAGTCCCACCATAAAGAGGGCCACATGCTAACCATGCTGCGAGTCCCACCATAATGAGGGCATATGCTAGCCACGCAGTGAGTCCCATCATAAAGAGAGGGCCACATGCTAACCATGCTGTGAGTCCCACCATAAAGAGGGCCACATGCTAACCATGCTGCGAGTCCCACCATAAAGAATGCCATATGCTAGCCACGCTGTGAGTCCCACCATAAAGAGGAGTGAGTCCCATCATAAAGAGAGGGTCACATGCTAGCCACGCTGTGAGTCCCACCATACAGAGGGCCACATGCTAACCATGCTGCGAGTCCCACCATAAAGAATACCATCTGCTAGCCACGCTGTGAGTCCCACCATAAAGAGGAGTGAGTCCCATCAAAAAGAGAGGGCCACATGCTAGCCACGCTGTGAGTCCCACCATACAGAGGGCCACATGCTAACCATGCTGCGAGTCCCACCATAAAGAGGGCCACATGCTAACCATGCTGCGAGTCCCACCATAAAGAATGCCATATGCTAGCCACGCTGTGAGTCCCACCATAAAGAGGAGTGAGTCCCATCATAAAGAGAGGGTCACATGCTAGCCACGCTGTGAGTCCCACCATACAGGGGGCCACGTTTGCCATGCTGTGAGTCCTTACCATAAAGAGGACCATATGCTAGCCACACTACGAGCCCCACCATACAGTGGGAAGTAGCATTTTTATTACCATTGTCCCAAAACTGATTGTATGCTGTGATTTTTTTTTGATTTTTTTTTTCCCAACATGTTCAGGCCAATTGCAAATTTACGTAGGTGATCAGCAATATCACGGGAGACTTGTGCAAAAATGTCCATTAACAATGAAAAATGACGAAATCACAAAAGAGACAAAATAAATGAGCAAACTTTGGCTGCTGTTCATTCATTATGAAATTGACAAAACTGTTTTTACTTGTTCTGTAACTCTACAGATTATGTTGTGTTTTTTTTATTCTTTCCCACCTAACAGCCTGAGCGCATTGCTGGAGAACAGTATGGAATTCACTCCGATGTGTGGAGCTTGGGAATCTCATTTATGGAGGTGAGCATACCATGTGCTCGTATACGCGTGTGAGCGCGGTCCTGTATATATGTGCGGTGCAGACCCAGGATAGGCCTGCGTTCACATTGATGCTTTATCGCCCTGTATGAGACCAGTGCCGGGTTTATAAATGAAGTGCACGTCCTACAGAGGAAATGGACAGTGTTCTGTACAGTTATAGATTTAATAATTTCACATATTTTGAAGCCGATCCCCAGAGCACTGACAGTGATGGTTATAATAATAACTCCATTTATATACAGCGTGCTTCCCTATGGGAGTCACAAGCTTCATTATCACAGTATAAAGGTAGCATTTTAAATAATCAGAAGTCAAGCACAGGAATAAAAATACAATTTATGTGGAATGACGCACGGTCATGCAGAGCGGCCCTGTATCCAAGCCTCAGCCCCTCCACATTAACCGCCTGCTTGGAGCACCGAGATCTCTGGTTTTATGGCTAAGGGACAGGAACAAGGTATTACAGGACGGTGAACTGTACAGAATGACCCCGTGGTAGTACATCTGCTCTGTGAGATATTGGGCTTCATATGCATTGAAAGGTGGCTAACACATAGGCACTAAACAGTGGTGTAACTAGAGTTCGATGGGCCCCAGGGCAAGAATCGGAACTGGCTTCCCCCCCCTCGGGGTACAGGATAATTATGCTGACACTTGGCTCTTTCCCTCAGCACCCTGCTGTCCCATACTCCAATATCCCAATATAATATCCAATATTATAATGCATCTCATAGTCCTCCATATATTATAATGCACCCCCATAGTCCTTCATATATTATAATGCAGCCCCCCCATAGTCATTAATGTATTATAATGCAGCCCCATAGTCCTGCATATAGTTTAATGCACCTTCATAGTCCTCCATGTATTATAATGTACCCCCATAGTATTGCTTAGAGTTTAATGCATCCCCATAGTCCTCCATGTATTATAATTCACCCCATATTCCTCCATATAATATTATGTAGCCTCCATAGAGTATTATGCAGCCCCCATATACCATTATGCAGCCCCCATATCGTTTAATGTCCCCCATCGTCCTCCGGCCACCATGATTAAATAAAATACTCGTTTTCCTTGTTCCCCCCGCTGGTCCGGTCTTCTCAGCACAGGAGGCGTGCAGTAGTGACGGCATCTCGCTCCGCTGTACTGAGCTTTCAGAGCGCAGACACAGCAGGAGAATGATGAGAGAGGGAGCGCGCCGCTTACTCTCTTATCATTGGTTTCAATTGTATCGGCATCTGCGATGCTGATTCCATTGAAATTGCGGTCCTCGGCATAGTGGTCACATGGCCGCAGCACTGGCAGAGGTCCTCTGGCTCCCGGAAACCCTGGTCTCTGCGACAGTGATCGTTCCGCCTCTGCTACTAATGATGGGTAAGCAGTACAGTGCCCGGTGCTCTGACTAATGAGTGAACACTACGATGCTCAAGTGCTCCTTACTCAATTCGAGCAGGTCAGACCCTCAGATGGGCTCAATTTGAGTAACTAGTATTATGGAAGTCAATGATTTGGCAGTTCGGCTTTCCTCCCACATACAGCCAGCTATATACAAAGCACTTCCAGAGGAGGGAGGACTTTTTTTGTGGGGTTTTTTTTTTTTGTTTTATTTTGGACACCGTTCTACCGAAAACATTGTTTTTACCCCATTGAGAGCCATTCGGAGACTGCAGGTGGCTCTCAATGAGGTGCCGGCTCCCATTATTCGGCGAAGCGAGACGGCACTTTGTGTTCCATGTTTCATGAACCATACATCCAAGCACCCGTGATACTTGACTGAGCACGCTCGCCCATCACTATTAATGACTAAATTTACTGTCATATAGGGTTGTCACTGGAGAGCAACCTGTGTGCAGATACACCCTAAAAGGGGGATTCAGACAGGAACAGTTTTTCAGTTTTCCTCTAGAAATGGTGAATTTCAAACCAATGGCAATTTTGGCTGTTTGCTAGGAATCTCAGGAGCCGGCATTACATGATCATTTCAGCACTTAAAGAGGTATTCCCATCTCCAAGATCCTATCCCAGTATGTAGTAGGTGTAAAAATAATATTAGCAAATATCTCCAATTAGAAATGTAGTATAGTTCTCCTGATTAGCTATGTCACTTACCTCATGTGCAGGGTATTACAGTAGTTTAAGTATCCATGGTTATGACCACGAGCAGCTGTCACTTTGAATGGTCGTAACCATGGATACCCAAGCTACTGCAATGCCTGCACATGAGGTACGTGACATAGCTAATCAAGAGAACTACAATACACTTTTAGTCGGAGGTATGCGCTATTATTATTATTACACCTACTATATATTGAGATAGGATCTTGGAGAGGGGAATACCCTTTTAATTATTTAACTTTTTTGCTTTTTAGATTGTTTTGATATAACTTTAAATTAAGTGATGGAGGGACAAGGGGAAACCCTTTAAATATGATGGTTTTACAGACAATGAGAGAAGGTGGCACCGTTGCAACACATGTACAGCTAGTATCATATCACTTAGAATGAGCTGATACAGTTTTGTATTCTGCGTAATCCTGACATTATTATATGCTGTTATGCCTGATCCATAGAAAAATGCCACATCAATTATAGAGGTGAGAAGTCAGATCCTCTGTTTTCCAGAGAAGGTGGTTCTGCATGTTTGGAACACAAACTCTTGCTACTTTGCCAGTGAATCTGTCATCAGGTTTTTGCCACCTAATCTGAGAGCAGTATATTGTAGGGGCAGAGACCCTGATCTGTGCTGCTTGCTGTAATATTGATAAAATCAGTTTTATCAGCAGGAGGTTATTACTAAAGGTCTAGTAAACCTCCTGCCATATAGTCTTCTACATTCATGAGCTTTGTATAACCCCACCCCCATCACTGTTTGGCAGCTTTTTGACTATGCACAATGTACACCTAGCTGCCCATCAGTGGTGTGGGTGGGGTTATACAAAGCTCTACATTCGGAGGCCTTGGTAGATATTCAGCAGATAAAACAATGATTTTGGCAAAGTAAAGGTCCAGTCACACTAAGCAACTTACCAGCGATCCCAACAACGATAGGGATCGCTGGTAAGTTGCTAGGAGGTTGCTGGTGAGATGTCACACTGCGACGCTCCAGCGATCCCACCAGCAACCTGACCTGGCAGGGATCGCTGGAGCGTCGCTACACAAGTTGCTGGTGAGCTCACCAGCAACCAGTGACAAGCCCCCAGCGCCGCGTGGAAGATGCTGCGCTTGGTAACTAAGGTAAATATCGGGTAACAAACCCGATATTTACCTTGGTTACCACCGCACGGAGCTACACGTGCACAGAGCAGGGAGCAGCGCACAATGCTTAGCGCTGGCTCCTTGCTCTCCTAGTTACAGCACACATTGGGTTAATTAACCCGATGTGTGCTGCAGCTAAATGTGCACAGAGCAGGGAGCAGCGCACAATGCTTAGCGCTGGCTCCTTGCTCTCCTAGTTACAGCACACATCGGGTTAATTAACCCGATGTGTGCTGCAGCTACATGTGCACAGAGCAGGAGCCGGCACTGACAGTGAGAGCGGCGGAGGCTGGTAACAAAGGTAAATATCGGGTAACCAAGGACAGGGCTTCTTGGTTACCCGATGTTTACATTGGTTACCAGCCTCCGCAGAAGCCGGCTCCTGCTGCCTGCACATTTAGTTGTTGCTGTCTCGCTGTCACACACAGCGATCTGTGCTTCACAGCGGGACAGCAACAACTAAAAAATGGCCCAGGACATTCAGCAACAACCAACGACCTCACAGCAGGGGCCAGGTTGTTGCTGGATGTCACACACAGCAACATCGCTAGCAACGTCACAAAAGTTGTTCGTTAGCAGCGATGTTGCTAGCGATGTTGCTTAGTGTGACGGGGCCTTAACAGTACACAGCCTAATAAGTGACACATCACTGCAATCCAGGATTCATTATGCTGCTCTCAGATTGAGTAGCAATATCCTGGTGAGGCCCCCATACACATTAGTTAAAAGTTCAGATGATGTCAGGCTAGAGAAGAGTCGGGCCTATTGAAATTGATCACCTAATCCTTTTGTTCAGTTGGCAGATAAGCCACCAAGCTTAGTATTCCTGTGCTTGTGGGACAATGATCATTCAGCAGACAAATGTGTATGGGGACCTTTAGGATTGACTATTTGAGTCCATTGGGATGGCACTTGTGATGAAGCAGGAAGAGGGCATCAGCAAAATCATCTCACTTAAAGGGAATCTGTCACCAAGTTGTTGCTACCTCATCTGAGAGCAGCATAATGTAGGAAATGAGACCCTGATTCCAGTGATGTATCACTTATTGGGTGCGGCACTTGTCACACAATCAGAGTTTTTAGATGTAGTAGAGTTCAGAAAGCTAACCCCACCCACACCACAGTTTTCTATGTACATTGTATATTGACAGTAAGCTGCTAATCAGTGCTGGGGGCACGGTTGGACCAGGTCTCATTTGGGCACTAGTCCAGGCAGTTCAAGGGAACCTGTTAGCTGGTGCATGCAGCCCAAACCATGGGCAGCATGTATCAGCCACTGGCTGTACAATCATAGCCATGTATATTTAGCTCTGAAAATTTGCAGTGGTTCAGAGAAAAACATAGTTTTAATAGCGGCCGGGGACCAAACCGTGCTATTGACTAGTCAGACGGGCTTTTCCCCGCCTGCTGACCATGACTGACAAGTCTCTGCATATAAGCATGTATGGGCAGAGACTTGTCAGCAGGTGGGAAGAAGCCGACCGGGACCCGCCTATACAACCAGTCACCTGCATGGATCAGTCTCCGGCCTCTATTAAAAGTATTTTTTTATCTGAAACGCTGCAGCGTTTCAGAGCTAAATATACATGGCTGTTATCGAACGGTTTGGGCATCGTGCATGATAATCTCCTGCTGATAAAGCACTCATTGTAGTGAAATAAGACCACACAGTCTCATAAGTGACACATCTCAGAACTCCCTGTCTCAGCCCCTACATTCTGTCCTCAGATTACATAACAAAAACTTGCTGACAGTTTCCTTTCTAAATGGACATCTGTTATGATAACACCCCTTTAACTGAATAGTCCCTGACGACTGTAGCTAAAACAGCCATTCCCTTAGCCTATCAGTGGAATCCATTCCTAGCACCTGTATCTGCTGCTGGATTTGCAGCACATGCTTCCACTTTCAGTATGATCGTCGTATCAGGGATTTGTTATTTAACCATTTACCTAATGCATTTCTGCGCACTCACCAGAGGTGAATTCAATCAGTCAGACCGGGAATAAATGTTCAGAGTAATCACATCAGTTGTACAAGCATAACATTTACAAGACAAGATAAATGAGAACAAGCGCTTCGTCCAAACAAGTTTATAATCTAAATGATTGATAATTATACAAATGAGTCTTAAAGAGCATTTCCTCTAAATTAAGAATCACTAGTGGAAGTGGCCTGAATCTGAGAACGGCTCTAAAGTACACAACGTCCCATTAAGGACTATTTTTACAGCTGTTTCTTAGTTATACCTATTTCTGGGACCGGTAGGTGACATCCACTGTGGCTGCTACTCGGACCTAATTTTTCGTAGAATATTTAGTTAATTTTCTCATATAGCATGCTTTTAAAAACAAATATATTAAATTTTGGCTGTGCTCCCTGGTCTCATCAATACTGTACCTGGTGCTGCTGCAATCCTTCATCCAGTCTGAGGTCTAGAATCAAGTCCACATTTATACTGTGCTTCATCAATATTGGGTAAAGTTATATTGACAGCTGGAAATTGCTGCAGTCTGTCTTAAATACAAGCTGGTAATATGGCTTGGGTTTGCTGCGTTCCTCACCCTCTATTGTAGACCATCGTATTTAAAGGGTTTTTTAAGTAAGTCACTATATATTTGAGCAAATACTCAAGATTGATTGCACGCTGTACCTATACACATTATGATTTTTGTCTTAAAGGGAACCAGATTTGTCCCTATAAGCTGCAGCCACCACCAGTGAGCCCTTATATACAGCATTCCAGGATACTGTATATAAGAGCCCAGGCTGCTCTGTATGACGTAAAACTCGCTTTTATAATGGTCACCTACGGGGCGGTCCAATGGGTGTCGTTGATCTCCGGTCCAGTGCCTCCTCTCTGCAGCAATCTCCATATTCCTTCTACCCAGCCCAGTATGGATGACGTGTCCTGAACAAGCATGCTTTGATCTCCCTGCTCAGGGCAGTTCAAAGAACTGTAATGCACATGCGCAAGGAAAGGTGAATGACCGCCCGCTCATGGGCACTACAATACTTTGATCTGCCGTGTTCAGGGCAGATCAAAGTGTGCCTGTGCAGGACCTCAATGGCGGCTAGAGTGGATGATGTAGGACACGTCATCCATACTGGGCTGGGTCGAAGGAGGACGACAGCCATCGCAGCAGAGCGAAGGCGTTGGACCGGAGAGAAACGGTACCCATCAGACCGGACCGCCCCCTAGTTGGGTATAATAAAAGTCATTTTGACATTCTACACAGTGGCCTGGACTCTTATATACAGTATTCTAGAATACTGTATATAAGGACTCACTGGTGGTGGCCACAGGCTACAGTCGCCAAATTTGGTGACCGGTTCCTTTTAACCATTATTGAGTGGTGGTGATCATCATTGTATGAGAATGATTCCAAATAATGGCGTCCTGACATCTTTGTTCTTCAGGCAGATATTCCACTGCCAGACGAGGCTCGAGGTGAGCATTCATGTGGACTACTCGGGAGAGATGACTGAGACATGATCAAGTGTTTGCCGCACAGCGATCTAATGCATGTAGCCCCCTAAGGCTATATACACATTGCATCTTACCCTCATGTCATTGGCTCCATCATGGTTTAGGTCTGAAAACTAGGATATGAGCATATGCGCTGACAGTCATTGAGTGCATTGATGGAGATGGAGTCACTGTGCTCTTTTGGACATCATCTTTGGCTGTATCATGTATGTATATAACACAGTCGATCACGCCTTGGAGCCCACCTCATTTAGTCGGATTCTATCGTTATTGATGTCTGACAGAGCACACAGGGACTCCGTCTCCAAAAAATACAGTCGCATATGGCGAATCATGTGTTTCGAGAATTTCTAACGCAAGCCCTGACAGAGCCACCGATGGGAGGGTAAAACGCAATGAAGAACATGACCTTGATTCTGTCACTAGGTGGTTACAACCTAAGCTAAAACGGAGAGCAGCAGTATGTAGGGACAGAGACCCTGATTTCAGTGATGTGACCCTTACTGGGCTACTTTCTGTAGTTTTAATAAAATCAGTTTCATCAGGAGGGGATTATTGCTAAAGGACTAGTAAACCTGCTGCTAGGTAGTCCTTCATGTTCATGAGCTCTGTATAAAATTACACCCATCACTGATTGGCAGCTTTCTACAGAAAACTTTCAATCAGTGGTGTGAGTGGGGTTATACAGAGTTCAGTATTCAAAGAACCGATAGATAAACAGTGATTTTTCAAAATTACAGCAAGCAGCCCAGTAAGTGATATTTATCTGGAATCCGGGTCTCCGCCCCTACATCAGATGGATTAGCAGAAACCTGGTGACAGATTGCCTTTATGTTCTCATTTGCAGGGAAAGGTTCTGCTTGTTTCTTACCCAGTAAATATTTGATTAGTGAAGAATCACTGGTTTCTATCGTTTTGTATTTAATCAGCCAAGTGTTTGGTAAATTAGGCCTATTAGATCTTAATTAAAGTAAATGGCAGTGAATAAGACGATTGCATGTTCTCCTTGAGATGCACAATACTAAGCAAAGTGCAGCCAGCCACTCCGGGGCCAGGGGGCTCCGCGACACTCGCTGACCTCACTAGGTGTTGATTTTGGGGGCAATTTAGGCGCACAATTAACTGGCAGCACCTCTGGCTGTGAATTAATAGTAGCTTGCAGAATATGTCCCCCTCCTCCTCTGTCACCAATGCTGAGAACACTGTGGCTGCCTTGAGGAGGGCTATCCATCACTCACTGACCAGAACTTCCGTAATTAGTGTATGTTCTGGCCCTGTGCTCCAGCGACTCAGAAGCTGGCGCACCAGCCGCAAACAAACTTTGCTGGAGTAAAACTCCGAGATGATTTATCCAGCGGCTGCGCAGGGACATAAAGCGGGGGGCTGCAGGACGACTGTGAAGTGTAAGCGAAGGTTCACTCAGGCCCGACTGGGACCTCCATGCATCAAACTCAGGCAGCCAATGCACACACAGCTTGTGTGCGGGCCATAAGATAAATAAGGCAATTATAGCAGCTACGTTAGGTTACAGTGTGAATGGGAGCTGGGCTCCGTCCAGCAGGGTGGGCAGAGGGGAGCGAGCCTTTTAAACAAGAACTGTACGCTGTGGATGCACAGAGATCACACTCCGCACTCACATAACATTGGAAGGATATCCCAATTTAATAAGGTTATTCCAACGCGATGGAGGCTGAAGATTTGATATTAGTTCTACTTTTTACTTTTTATATTATTCAGACTGCATGATTGGGCCCTCTCTATACAAAGGCTAGAAAACCAGCATAACGCTCCTGAAAACATAACATTTCTGAGACTCACAGGAGCACTTACGACATGGTTTTATTTTTCTACAAGATCCATGTATATGATGCACTCATTATGTTAAATCATGATACCCTTTTTCTTTAATTTGTTTAAAAGGAATCTGTAAGCAATTTTTGCTATCTCATCTGTCAGCAATATAATATAGGCAAAGAGATTCTGAATCCAACAATGTATCACTTAAAGGGAATCTGTCAGCAGATTTGGTGCCTATAAGCTGCGGCCACCACCAGTGGGCTCTTATATACAGCATTCTAACATGCTGTATATAAGAGCCCAGGCCGCTGTGTAGAACGTAAAAATCACTTTATAATACTTGCCTAAACGGTCGCTGCGGTGGAGTTGGGACATATGGGCGTCTCCGGTGCCGGCGCCTCCTCTTTTGACCATCTTCGTCCTCCCTCTGAAGCCTGTGTTCAATGATGCTACCTACATCATACACAGTTACCATCCCGCGCAGGCGCACTACAATACTTTGATCTCCTCTGCTCAGGGCAGATTAAAGTGCGCCTGCACAGGACCTCAATACTGTCGAGTGTGGATGACATAGGACACGTCATGCACCCCAGCTTTAGAAGAAGGACGACAAAGATGGCCGAAAGAGGAGGCGCCAGCACTGGAGAACGGAGACTCTCATATGACCCAACTCCACCGCAGCGACCGTTTAGGTAAGTATTATGAAGTGATTTTTACGTTCTACACAGTGGCTTTGGCTCTATTTTACAGCATGTTAGAATGTGTATATAAGAGCCCAGTGGTGGTGGCTGCCGCAGCTTAAAGGCCCCAAATCTGCTGAGAGGTTCCCTTTTTAATTTGTTTAAAGGGAATCTGTCAGCAGTTTTTTCTATTTCATCTGGCAGCAATATAATATAGGCAAGAAGATTATGAATCCAACAATGTATCACGTAAATTACAATTAAATATAGGCTGCAGCCGTTCTGACACAATATGAATTTTTAGCTTAAGTCATGTAGCAGAGTCCAGAGTATTGTCCCCACCCACACCAGGCTCTCTATAGAGATTTTACACTGACCGTGAGGTGTCAATCACAGTAAGGGGCGTGTCAGACTGCTGTGCAGGAGAGTTTCTAATCTTGTAATGATAAGGGCCCTGCTGCTTAAACAAACATAGCAAATAAAAAAAGATGGACTGTGACAAAACAGGCATGCCTGCACTTTCTGTGTTAAACCTTCCAATGTGCTAGCTTCAGCTTACATAGCAAAAATGTGCTGACATATTCCCTTTAGCAACACAGTCCGTCAATGTAGACAAGGAGATTCTGAATCCAATGATGTATCGCATAGATTACTGGCTGAAGCCGTTCTGGAAAGATCAAAGAATTTAGATCCAGGTAAACACCAGACCTGATTGAGCTACTGACCCACTCCAGACTCTCAATAGAGATTGTGCATTTGACTGTGAAGTGTCAATGATAGCAGGGGGTGTGCAGGACAACATGGCAGGTGACTTCCTAGTCCTTTATTGGTAATCACAGGGTAATAAACCCTTTAGTATATGTAAACAATAGCTCACACACCGATAAGAGAAGCTAGGTTGCTTATTGTTTTTTAACCCTTACAGCATGCTGTCCTCAGCTTACATAACATAAACCTGCTGACAGATTCCCTTTAAGTAGTGAAGCCCCTGTTCATATCACTTTCGTCTTTGCTAGGGATATAGCTAAAGCGGGCTTTACTCGCTTCAATAAATCTAACGATGTGTCGGCGGGGTCACGTCGTAAGTGACGCACATCCGGCATAGTGTTGTTGTAGCGTGTGAAACCTACGTGCGATTGCAATTGTATGGAAACACGTTGATCGCATACATTTCGTTCAAATTCTAAAAATTGAACGTCCGGTTGTTCAATGTTCCCACGGCAGCACACATCACTGTGTGTGACGCCCCGGGAACGATGAACACATCTTACCTGCGTCCCGCCTGCAATGCGAAAGGAAGGAGGTGGGCGGGATGTTTACGTCCCGCTCATCTCCGCCCCTCCGCTTCTATTGGCTGGCTGCCGTGTGACGCCAAACGTCCCTCCCACTACAGGAAGAGGATGTTCGCCGCCCACATCGAGGTCGTATGGAGGGTAAGTACGTGTGATGGGCTTTAATCGTTTGTGCGACACGGGCAACAAATTGAACATGCCGCACATACGATGGGGGCGTGTGCGATCGCATACGAGATCGCATGTGTAATTGTAACGTGTAAAGCAGGCTTAAGGTAATGAAGTTGTTGCATAAAAAAATGAGTAATAAAAAAGCAAGAAACCGTCTAACATCATAATTTCATACTGCTAAAATGTTTGCAATAAGCAGAAAAATCGTACAAGGTTAAAATGATAATTACATGAGAATTTACTCAAATTAAAATACATATGCTTGGCTGGTAAGAGGTAAATAATATCGAGAAGAGTTAAAGGGGTGGTTCACCACTCAGCAATAGTGGCCACATCTCTGTAAAAGTAATAGGGAAGGAATTTTCTAAATACCTTGTTCAGCCAGTTCTGCCTCTGAGTGGCGCTGTTGTGGTCCGCTCATCCCCATGAATTGACCTCTTTGACTTCCAGTTGACCTGACATCACTGCGGCGGGCTCCAGTCTTCCTGAGTGACTGGACTGTGGGTGGCGTTTCACCACTGGTCACAGCCCAGCATCGCTCCTGCTTGCGGCGCTCTGCAGTAAAGGAGGGAGCGCACGAGATGCTGGGCTGTGATGCTGGGCTATGATGAGCGGTGAAACTCTGTCCACGGCCCAGTCACTCAGGAAGACTGGGGCTGCCTTGGTGAAGTCAGGTCAACTGGAAGTTCACCTGACATCACCAGATTCCAGAGGTCACAGAGCCTGGGGGTCACTTCATGGGGATTAGCAGACCGCAATAACGAAGGCAGCATTGGCTGAACAAGGTATTTAGAAAAAGCCTTCCCTATTAGTTTTACATGGATGTGGCCACTTTTGCAGAATAGTGAACCTTACCTCTTTAACACTTACTGGTCTGGTGGACGAGACTCCGAGTACTAACCGTTCACGTGCCTAGGGGGTGCAAAATACTTGTTTCCTCCGCACACTCACAACCCATTAACTTTTCAGAACTTTGTTCTACTCTACTGATGGCTCAGACCAAGTAGACTAGTCTTCTTTCTCACACCACTGAGCCTTGGGTGCCCACCCTGTCACTGGTTGACTGTTTGTCCATTGTTGAAACACTTTTGGTTGGTATTAGCCACTAAATATCATGAACATAAGACATACCATTTTGGAGATATTTTGATTATATTATATTGCACAATTTTTCTTTAGTCCTAGTCACTCAAATCCTTATACTTGCCCATTTTTTCTGCTTCCAAATAGATCCCATCCTTCATCAGGTTCCATTGTCATGATGGACTCTGTTATTCACTTTACCGCTCAGTAGTTCTAATATTACTGCTATACCACATGTCATGGAATGTATATTGTTTTCTTCAGGGAGTTATTACACTTAGATATCTCAGCATTAGAAACAATACTACCATGTGTATAAGTGGTATCTCAGCAGTGTAGATAAATAGTAATATTTTAAAACTTAGCTTTTAATAGCAGACAGTTAAAAAGGTACCCAATGACATACAAAAACACTAACAGAGAAGACATGTAGAGGTGGCTACAAATACAGCTGCCACAAAGGGCTATCTCAAAAAACACAATCAAAAAGAGCCAAGCCTGATTGTCACATCAAACCATACTATTCAAAGCATGGTCCAACACACAGTAATAGTAATAGTGCCTCCTCCATGAATCCCTCGCCGATGTTTGGTAAAACTACAGCTTGGGTGAGATGATTCCAATTACTGTGGATATTTATCTATAGTTTTGTTCTCCTGCAGTCACTATTACTGTGTGTCGGACCATGCTATGAATGGTATGGTTTGATGGTTTAACAATCAGGCTTGGCTCTTTTTGATTGTGTTTTTTGCCATAGCACTTTGTGGCACCTGTATTTGTAGCCACCTCTACATGTCTTCTCTGTTAGTGTTTTTGTATGTAATTGGGTACCTTTTAAACTGTGTGCTATTTAAAGCTAAGTTTTAAAATATTACGATTTATCTACGAGTTATTACACTTACCAACCTCAACCCTCATCAAGCATAAAGCGAATCTAGCACTAAATTTCACCACATAAGTCCTGTTTCACACATCAGTGAAAAACACTGACGTTTTTCACTGGCGTGTAAAACACGCACATGTCCCTCCGTGTGCCGTGAATTACGGCACACGTGGGTTGTCTAAGTGCAATCCGGGCTCCATTCTCCGTGGCCCATGATTGCACTTAGAAATCAACTCACCTGTTCCCGCTCCCGCTCTCCATGGTGCTGATCGCTCCCGCGGTGCAGCATCCCGCCGGCGCTGACCCCCGCAGCAGCTGCTTCCGGGTCGGCTGTGTCGTGCATCATGAATATGCGCGACAGTAATGAGCCGGCTCAGAAGCAGCAAGCTGCACGGGCTGCAGAGGACATCGCTGGACGCCGGGTGAGTAAAAATGATTTTTATTTTAAAAGCACGTTTTTTTCTGGCACGTGTTTCACAGACCACACCACTGCGCGGTCCGTGGGACATCAGTGATGCCAGAAAAAAATGGACATGTCTCCGTGCGGCAATCACGGACACGCGGGTACGCCACACGGAGACACGTGCAGTGAAAAATCACTGATGTGTGAGCAGACCCATTCATTATAATGGGTCTGCGTATGTCAGTGATTCTGGTACGTTTAAAAAAAAAAGCACAAACGTACCAGAATCACTGACGTGTGAAACAGGCCTAAACTGCATACGTAATTAAATACTTCTCTTAGACCTGATAAGGATACTGTATATACTTTGAAAATCCTTTCTTAATGTATAATTCTCTTTGAATGTATAATTCTTTTCTTTGTCGCTCTATTGGGAGACCCAGACAATTGGGTGTATAGCTACTGCCTCCGGAGGCCACACAAAGTATTACACTTAAAAGTGTAAGGCCCCTCCCCTACTGCCTATACACCCCCCGTGGGATCACGGGCTCCTCAGTTTTCATGCTTTGTGCGAAGGAGGCACACATGCACGCATAGCTCCACTGTTTAGTCAGCAGCAGCTGCTGACTATGTCGGATGGAAGAAAAGAGGGCCCATACTTGGGCCCCCAGCATGCTCCCTTCTCACCCCACTTTTGTCGGCGGTGTTTGTTAAGGTTGAGGTACCCATTGCGGGTACGGAGGCTGGAGCCGACATGCTGCTTTCCTTCCCCATCCCCTTAGGGCTCTGGGTGAAGTGGGATCCTATCGGTCTCCAAGCACAGGAGACCGTGCTCCGTCCACAGCCCCTGGGAATCTGCTGGACGTGGAGATGAGTATCGTCAGGGACAGGCCCTGCTACATTAAGGTACTCTGGGTCCCCGTACAGATCGCGCACACACACCAGCATTGCTGGGTGTGTTAGTGCGCCGGGGACAGCAGCGCGGCGCGCTGGTGCTTTACTCACTGCAGCTTTGCTGAGTGAGTTTCTGTATTAGGAACTGCCGCGCCGGCCGCTGCTGGCGGTTTTTTACACTGCGGTGCGGGTGGGACTTGTGGTGCGCCGGGGACTTCCGCGCTGGCCGTGCTTATACGACGGCCGCGCTTATAAATCGAGTCCCCGGCTTTTGCGGCCTAGTTCCGTTTCGTTCCCGCCCCCAGGCCTGCCAGTCAGGGGAAGGGCGGGACGCTGGTCAGAACTTCAGCGCCGAGGGCTGGAGTCTGCTTAGCATACTCCAACCCCCCTCACTAGGCACAGTGGGACGCTAGTTTCCCGCACTTTATCTGGGGCACGCCCACGGCCCGCCCCTCTTCACAGGACGCCGGCAGCCATTCCTGTTTGCAGTCTGAGTGGAGAAGGGACACGAGCTCTGGGAGACCCAGGCACGGGATTCTGGCGGTCACACACCCGCTTTTCAGCGGGCGGTAAGCAGCCCTCGAGGGCTCACCCCACTAGTGCCGCAGTGTTCATTTGTACTTTATGCTTGTATGCTATACATTGCATTGTACGGTCGCTATTCTTGGCTATATACCCTCCTAGATTGCTAGACAACAGCATGTCGTCCGCAAAAAGCAAAGGGGCCAAGACACAGGCTTTCTATGCTACTTGTACCGCATGTAAGGCTGTTCTACCGGCAGGGGCCACTGACCCCCATTGTGTGCAATGTTCGGCCCCTGTAGCACTTGCTCAGCCGGGGCCTCTGCTAGAGGTGGCCCAAGGAGAACCACCTGTGAGCACTGTCCAGGTGGCAGGGACGGAGTTTGCAGTTTTTGCTGATAAACTGTCGGTGACTATGTCTAAAATCCTTGAGACTTTGCAGTCCAGACCAGTAACTCAGACCATGGGCACTGTTGATTCAATGCTCCCTGGTTCCCCTCTTTTGGAACACATCCGTGCTCCGGGGGGGTCCCATGCATCCCGGGGTGATGGCTCTGACACGGACGACAGTCCCAGACAGCCTAAGCGAGCTCGCTATGAGCGACCCTCGACTTCATCACACTGGTCAGGGTCCCAGCAGGAAGGCTCTCTGTTTGATGAGACAGAGGTTGCTGATCAGGATTCTGATCCTGAGACCGCTCTCAATCTGGATACACCTGATGGGGACGCAATGGTGAATGATCTCATAGCGTCCATCAATAAAATGTTGGATATTTCTCCCACAGCTCCTCCAGTGGAGGAGTCAGCTTCACAGCAGGAGAAATTCCATTTCAGGTATCCTAAGCGTAAATTGAGTACTTTTCTGGACCACTCTGACTTTAGAGAGTCAGTCCAGAAACACCACGCTTATCCAGATAAGCGTTTCTCCAAACGTCTTAAGGATACACGTTATCCCTTTCCCCCTGACGTGGTCAAAGGCTGGACCCAGTGTCCAAAGGTGGATCCCCCAATCTCCAGGCTTGCGGCTAGATCCATAGTTGCAGTGGAAGATGGGGCTTCACTTAAAGATGCCACTGACAGACAGATGGAGCTCTGGTTGAAATCCATCTATGAAGCTATCGGCGCGTCGTTTGCTCCAGCATTCGCAGCCGTATGGGCACTCCAAGCTATTTCAGCTGGTTTGGCGCAGATTGACACTGTCACACGTACATCTGTTCCGCAAGTAGCGTCTTTAACCTCTCAAATGTCTGCATTTGCGTCTTACGCTATTAATGCTGTCCTGGACTCTACAAGCCGTACGGCAGTGGCGTCCGCCAACTTCGTGGTTTTACGCAGAGCATTGTGGTTAAGGGAATGGAAGGCAGATTCTGCTTCCAAGAAGTGCTTAACCAGTTTGCCATTTTCTGGTGACAGACTGTTTGGTGAGAGATTGGATGAAATCATTAAACAGTCCAAGGGTAAGGATTCATCCTTACCTCAGCCCAGACCAAATAAACCCCAACAGAGGAAGGGACAGTCGAGGTTTCGGTCCTTTCGAGGCTCGGGCAGGTCCCAATTCTCCTCGTCCAAAAGGACTCAAAAGGATCAGAGGAGCTCAGATTCTTGGCGGGCCCAGTCACGCCCAAAGAAAGCAGCCGGAGGAACCGCTACCAAAGCGGCTTCCTCATGACTTTCGGCCTCCTCTCTCCGCATCCTCGGTCGGTGGCAGGCTCTCCCGCTTTGGCGACATTTGGCTGCCACATGTCAAGGACCGTTGGGTGAGAGACATTCTGTCTCACGGGTAAAGGATAGAGTTCAGTTCTCGTCCTCCAACTCGATTCTTCAGAACTTCTCCGCCTCCCGGCCGAGCCAATGCTCTTCTGCAGGCGGTGTGCTCTTTAAAGGCAGAAGGAGTGGTGATCCCTGTTCCTCTTCAGGAGCAAGGTCACGGTTTTTACTCCAATTTGTTTGTGGTGCCAAAAAAGGACGGGTCTTTCCGTCCTGTTCTGGACCTAAAACTGCTCAACAAGCATGTGAAAACCAGGCGGTTCCGGATGGAATCCCTCCGCTCCGTCATCGCCTCAATGACTCAAGGAGATTTCCTAGCATCAATAGACATCAAAGATGCTTATCTCCACGTGCCGATTGCTCCAGAACACCAGCGTTTTCTACGCTTCGTTTTAAGAGACGAACACCTTCAGTTCGTAGCCCTGCCTTTCGGTCTGGCGACAGCCCCAAGGGTCTTCACCAAGGTCATGGCAGCAGTAGTAGCAGTCCTGCACTCTCAGGGTCACTCTGTGATCCCTTACTTGGACGATCTACTTGTCAAGGCACCCTCTCAAGAGGCATGCCAACACAGCCTGAACGTTGCGCTGGAGACGCTCCAGAGTTTCGGGTGGATCATCAACTTTTCAAAGTCAAATCTGACCCCAACCCAATCGATAACATACCTTGGCATGGAGTTTCATACTCTATCAGCGATAGTGATGCTTCCGCTGGACAAACAGCGTTCACTACAGACAGGGGTGCAATCTCTCCTTCAGGGCCAGTCGCATCCCTTGAGACGCCTCATGCACTTCCTGGGGAAGATGGTAGCAGCAATGGAGGCAGTCCTTTTCGCGCAGTTTCATCTGCGTCCATTACAATGGGACATTCTCCGCCAATGGGACGGGAAGTCGACGTCCCTGGACAGGAACGTCTCCCTTTCTCAGGCGGCCAAGGATTCTCTTCAGTGGTGGCTTCTTCCCACCTCATTGTCAATAGGAAAGTCTTTCCTACCCCCATCCTGGGCGGTGGTCACAACGGACGCGAGTCTATCAGGGTGGGGAGCAGTTTTTCTCCACCACAGGGCTCAAGGTACGTGGACTCAACAAGAGTCCACACTTCAGATCAATGTTCTGGAAATCAGAGCAGTGTATCTTGCCCTACAAGCCTTCCAGCAGTGGCTAGAAGGCAAGCAGATCCGAATTCAGTCGGACAACTCCACAGCGGTGGCATACATCAACCACCAAGGAGGGACACGCAGTCGGCAAGCCTTCCAGGAAGTCCGGCGGATTCTGACGTGGGTGGACGACACGGCATCCACCATATCCGCAGTTCACATCCCGGGCGTAGAAAACTGGGAAGCAGACTTTCTCAGTCGCCAGGGTATGGACGCAGGGGAATGGTCTCTTCACCCGGACGTGTTTCAGGAGATCTGTCGCCGCTGGGGGAGGCCGGACGTCGACCTAATGGCGTCTCGGCACAACAACAAGGTCCCAGCTTTTATGGCACGGTCTCACGATCACCGAGCTCTGGCGGCGGACGCCTTAGTTCAAGATTGGTCGCAGTTCCGGCTGCCTTATGTGTTTCCACCTCTGGCGCTGTTGCCCAGAGTGCTACGCAAGATCAGGTCCGACTGCCGCCGCGCCCTCCTCGTCACTCCAGACTGGCCAAGGAGGTCGTGGTACCCGGATCTGTGGCATCTCACGGTAGGACAACCGTGGGCAATACCAGACCGGCCAGACTTGCTGTCTCAAGGGCCGTTTTTCCATCAGAATTCTGCGGCCCTGAGCCTGACTGTGTGGCCATTGAGTCCTGGATCCTAGCGTCTTCAGGACTATCTCAAGAGGTCATTGCCACCATGAGACAGGCTAGGAAACTATCCTCTGCCAAGATCTACCACAGGACGTGGAAGATATTCTTAACTTGGTGCTCTGCTCAGGAAGTTTCTCCCTGGCCATTTGCTTTGCCTACCTTTCTTTCCTTCCTGCAATCCGGGTTGGAAAAAGGTCTGTCGCTCGGCTCCCTTAAGGGTCAAGTCTCTGCGCTATCTGTATTTTTTCAGAAGCGCCTAGCACGACTTCCTCAGGTACGCACGTTCCTGCAAGGGGTTTGTCATATCGTCCCTCCTTACAAGCGGCCGTTAGAGCCCTGGGATCTGAACAGGGTTCTAATTGCTCTCCAGAAGCCGCCTTTCGAGCCTTTGAGGGATGTTTCCCTGTCTCGCCTTTCACAGAAAGTGGCCTTTCTAGTAGCGGTCACGTCTCTTCGGAGAGTGTCCGAGCTAGCAGCGCTGTCATGCAAATCTCCCTTCCTGGTGTTTCACCAGGACAAGGTGGTTCTGCGCCCGATTCCGGAGTTTCTCCCTAAGGTGGTATCCCCCTTTCATCTCAATCAGGATATCTCCTTACCTTCTTTGTGTCCTCGTCCAGTTCATCAATGTGAAAAGGATTTGCATTTGTTGGATCTGGTGAGAGCACTCAGAATCTACATTTCCCGCACGGCACCTCTGCGCCGCTCGGATGCACTCTTTGTCCTTGTCGCCGGCCAGCGTAAAGGGTTGCAGGCTTCCAAATCCACCCTGGCTCGGTGGATCAAGGAACCAATTCTTGAAGGCTACCGTTCTGCGGGGCTTCCGGTTCCATCAGGGCTGAAGGCCCATTCTACCAGAGCCGTGGGTGCGTCCTGGGCATTACGGCACCAGGCTACGGCTCAGCAAGTGTGCCAGGCGGCTACCTGGTCGAGTCTGCACACTTTTACCAAGCATTATCAGGTGCATACCTATGCTTCGGCGGACGCCAGCCTAGGTAGACAAGTCCTTCAGGCGGCGATTGCTCACCTGTAGGAAAGGGCCGTTTTTATGGCCCTATCACGAGGTATTATTTTACCCACCCAGGGATTGCTTTTGGACATCCCAATTGTCTGGGTCTCCCAATAGAGCGACAAAGAAGAAGGGAATTTTGTTTACTTACCGTAAATTCCTTTTCTTCTAGCTCTAATTGGGAGACCCAGCACCCGCCCCTGTTTTTTTGTATACACATGTTGTTCATGTTGAATGGTTTCAGTTCTCTGATATTCCTTCGGATTGAATTTGCTTAAACCAGTTTATTGGCTTTCCTCCTTCTTGCTTTTGCACTAAAACTGAGGAGCCCGTGATCCCACGGGGGGTGTATAGGCAGTAGGGGAGGGGCCTTACACTTTTAAGTGTAATACTTTGTGTGGCCTCCGGAGGCAGTAGCTATACACCCAATTGTCTGGGTCTCCCAATTAGAGCTAGAAGAAAAGGAATTTACGGTAAGTAAACAAAATTCCCTTCTTTGATTGATAGCTCCTCAGTGACCCTCCTCCCTGCTGAGATCTTACCCTGCTCAGTTCTGTCAGTCAGTGAGCAAAAACTGGGTATATTTGGACTTGGGCCCTTTTTTGTTATTTTTTTCTGTATTCACAAAGTCTTCAGCTTTATATCGGTTTTATACTGCTGTATTGATGTGGATTTTAAAAGTGATCACACCAGTCTCATTAGATCGATGAAATCCATTTAAACATGTATGTAGCTTGTATGGTAACAGATCCACTTTATATCTGGTATCCCATGATCTGTCATTCTCCATCCGCCTGCTCTGTGTCCTACATCTTGTCCTGACCCGCAGTGCTCCCACGCTCTATCACTAGTCGCACCCCATGTCCTCCTCCACGTCAGGCCGCCATCTCCTCCATCACTCTGTGTTCCTGGCTCCGGTGCCCCTCCACAGAGGTCAGAGCCCCTGCTCGCTGCCAGCTAATAGTGTTATACATTAAACATGGCGCCTCCTTGCCCCCCTCTCCGCTCAGGCTTTGTTCCTAACCCCCCAGACACACTGTGCATTTGCAGCCTGTACACATCAGATTACATTCATTTGTAATTCCTTCACTTGCTCTCTCGGCCTCATTCACAGTTACGCTGCCGCTGCCCCTGTAATCGCTCACTCAGTGAACTGTTGCAGCTTCATGAAAGCCACCCACATGCGTTACCTGCCCTGCAAGTGCCGTGATTAACCCTTTCTTCCCAAGACCCGGGCTATCCGTATCAACATGGTGGCTTCCTGACATCCCAAGAAGTATATGAAAGCGCTTGGGTATATTCCGGATAGCACGCCGATGTGTTGGCGATGAACCCGCTCACCTCGTAAGTGATTCCAATCTACCATTGTGCTCTGTGATTGTTCAGCTTCCAGCCTTTAAGTCAGTAGTTAATTAAGAAAATCCTCTGCAGTTCATGAGCACATCACTTTCTCCCCCTGCTCTATGTGCCCAGTAATAAACTACCCCTCCTGTCTGGGTGACCCTCCCTGAAACGCACAGGCAGAATTAAGAAGGCCATAAAGGCTTCATTAAATCTAAAGCACATTTTATACACTGCAATGTCTGCAGGCTGTGTCTGAATGTAATGTATGCCACGCTCTCCGCAGACCCTCCTTCCTAATACTTTCGCCATTACCTCTTGGAAGAAACTAATAATTAAGAAGACTCTACATGTTTACAGGAAATGTGAAATCATTAGCAGCTTTTTTTATCTTTTTATTTTTCTCTTGTTTGTTTAGTGCAGTAAAATGCAGGATTTCTCCTGCTTGTGGGGTACACCGAGAGACGTCACTTTTTTGGGGGGGATGGTATAGACCCATCCAATTACTAAAGAGTAGTGTTGAGCGGATCCGTACCGGCAAAATCCGGATCTGCGCGGTTTGAGCAGTCTCTCTCCCCTCTCTCTCTCCCCCCTCTCCCCCTCTCTCTCTCTCCCCCTCCCTCTCTCCCCCTCCCTCTCTCCCCCTCCCTCTCTCCCCCTCCCTCTCTCCCCCTCCCTCTCTCCCCCTCCCTCTCTCCCCCTCCCTCTCTCCCCCTCCCTCTCTCCCCCTCCCTCTCTCCCCCTCCCTCTCTCCCCTCCCTCTCTCCCCCTCTCCCATTGACATGTATGGTGCGGATTCCGACCCGACCCTGATCCGCCGAAAACCCGGATTATTGGCTGTCCGCTCAACTCTACTATAGAGTCATGTACAAAGCTTGAAAAATTCAGGTTTATTAAATAAAAATATTCTCTTGACTTTCCAAGGAAGCGTCTTAGAATCTCATCTAATATATCTTTTCTTCTTTCTGCAGCTAGCTCTTGGAAGATTCCCATACCCACAGGTAACATAATTAATAATGTATGTCCCATATTACCTATGAAAGAAGATTTTCAGTGAAACCTTTTTTAGGCGACCACCTAAAATTGTTTGGGGGTGAATGGTCAGTTTCCATAACTTATGGTGGAACTGGGAACTTCACCCAAAATCGGATAAAGGGTTGTCTTTTGAAGAGGATTCACTGTATTTGTAAATCTGTTGCTTTTTCCTTTACAAAGCCTTTAAAGGAATTCCGTCAGCACAGAATGACTGTTCAAACCAAGCACAGGCTCTTGCCCATTATGGTGGGCCCAAACATTTAAAGGCACCTTCCACCTGCTTGTTTCCATCTCTGCCCTTCTCTCCCTCTATGAAGTCAGAACTGTCAATCAAAGAAGAGGAGGAGGGGTGGAGATTGAGGGAAAACAAGAAGGTGGGAAGGTGCACGTAATGTTTGGCCACACCATGATCACCTATACTTGGTTTGAACAGTCATTCTTTACTGACATAGACCATTTTAAGCTGCGTTTATATATACAAATATCAGACCAATGTTACAGATTCTATAATTGGTCTGAGTTTTGACCAATTTAGATGGGCACGTTTGTAAGTACACTCAGTCCCACTTTCTAACTAAGCCAACAAATAATCAAATTGCTAATTTGTCGGTTGTGATGATTTTTGAGAAGGTTTAAAAATAATTTGTTCTTTAATGACAAAATGATGTAGGCAACACTCTGAGCAGCAAGACATATGCAAACATAGAATATAAGAAATTTAAACTGTATATTGCTATTTCAAATATTATTTCTATATATTAATAAACGTTCTTAACTAAAGAATTCTCTAATTCTTATGTGCCCATCAACCACTACAAGGTGACTTTTCTTTGATGGGACCCTATCCTAATATCATGTCTCTCCTGGACTAAGGGGTACTTTGCACTCTGCGAGATCACTAGCCGATGGTAGCGATGCAGAGTGCGATAGTCCCCGCCCCCGTCGCAGATGTGATATCTTGTGATAGCTGCCGTAGCGAACATTATCGCTACGGCAGCTTCACGCGGACTTACCTGCCCTGCGACGTTGCTCTGGCCGGCGACCCGCCTCCTTCCTAAGGGGGCGGGTCGTGCGGCGTCACAGCGACGTCACACGGCAGGTGACCAATAGAAGCGGAGGGGCGGAGATGAGCGGGACGTAAACATCCCGCCCACCTCGTTCCTTCCTCATTGCAGGCGGGACGCAGGTAAGGAGACGTTCCTCGCTTCTGCGGCTTCATACACAGTGATGTGTGCTACCGCTGCAACGAGGAACAACATCGTACCTGTCGCTGCAGCGAAATTATGGAAATGACCGACCCTACACAGATCACACATTTTCGACGCTTTTGCGATCGTTTATCGGTGCTTCTAGGCTTTACACGTTGCGACGTCATTACCGACGCCGGATGTGCGTTACTTTCGATTTGACCCCGACGAGATCGCAGTAGCGGTCGCAACGTATAAAGTACCCCTTAGTCTACAAATATATGGGCAGGTAGGGTCTGACACTAATTACAACCACCCTGTGCCTGATGGGCGGAGAGCACAGTCAGAATAAGAGGCTGTCTACACCTCAAATATATAGTGTGAAAACTGTGTATCCAAATATGGCAAGTGTGAACAGGTGCTAACTGCTAAAACGTAACGAAACACAAACAAAAGAATATAGCAGCACTCTGTAAGTGCCAAGACACCCCATACAAGAATATTGTTTTACAATTAGTTCCATGTAGTAATTCTGGTCCACATCTTGTAGTAATGTCCCTATTTTGCAGTTATATTCCCATTCCTGATCCTATCGTGTAGTATTGTGCTCAATCCTGGTCCCATCTTATAGTAATACACAATCCTGGTCCCCATCTTTTGGCAATGTCCTTATCTTGCAGTAATGTCCTAATTCTGGTCCCCATCTTGTAGGAATGTCACCATCCTGTTCCCCTTCTTGTAGTAATGTATCCATCCTGGGCTCCATCTTGTAGTAAATGTGTCCATTCCAGGTCGCTATCTTGTAGTAATTGCCCCATCCTGGTCCCCTTCTTGTAGTAATATCCTCATCCTGGTCCCCTTCTTGTAGTAATGTCCCCTATCCTGGTCCCCATCCTGTAGTAATATACCCTATTGTACTGTTCTTCACTTGCACAGAAAAAAATTCTCCTCTTCGTCCTCTTTTCAGCACATGCGTCCCGCAGGTACTCTAGACCCCTTGACAATCGTGGTTCGATCCATGGGGCCACCAACATCAGCGCTACATTTCAGACGAATGTGTGTCCCAATAGGTGGTGGCGCTGCGCTAGAGTTTGTCTCCATTCCTGGAGAGATCATTTGAATATGTCCTTGGATGCCCATTCAATTGAAATGTATTGCTGGGTAGAGGCCAGCTCTGCAATACCAATCAGAGGCCAGCAGCTGACATCAGCATGTCGGCGTATGACATCACTGCCATGATGTGATCAATGTATCATTTTATTCAGCTTTTGACAAACTGTCTGGTCTATATAGATGGCTTAGGGGAGGGGTGAATGATTCTACTGTCAGATGCCCTTTAAAAAGGCCATCACTATGTCAAAACTGGAGAATTTTTTTTGTACTGATTTCTGCTGTTCCTCTGACTATTCAGCTTTTTACTTTTTTTTTTTTTTTTTTTTTTATCTGCCATACGGTTCCATAGACATGGGTTTCTTATTTACTGCCTACTCTTATATGTACTCTTTAGTGCTTTTTACGAAGGGGAGCAGTTGGAATAAAATAGGAGTGAAACTGGCCCTTCTGAGCCGGTGACAGGAGCTCTTTACAGGGGGAAATATCAGGTGTAGATGCATACAGCAGTTCCCTGCCTACTAACGGTGATGCTATCCTGCCTATCTTGTCTGCAGCAGTATAATAAACCTGTCATTTATTTATTATTACTTCACTAGCAATAATTTGGATGACATTGCCAATGAAATATCGAACATGCTGATTGCCTGAGTATGAAGCATTGCTAAGATCACAGAACAAAAAAGAATGTTTGTCCTTTTGTGAAACCTTCTTAAGAACATGACGTGTCTGTAAAGTGAGGTGGATTTAATGGCTCAATATAAGCAAGTAAAATAAACCTTGTTCCCTCCTTGGCATACAATGTCTGCAGATTGTACAGCCCGACATGAGGCTCAGAAGGCTGCAGTGCTACTGATTTACCAAAGTGGACTGATCTTCTGTATACACAATTATCTACCAAGAATAAGCATTGCTGGCACAGTCATCAGGTTCTACCAATAGAACACTAATGCATGGGGGCAATCACAAATACAGTCATGTAGTGCGATGGAAACGTGGAAATCCCGGTTGTCAGTAGTCCATTACACATGTACATTGGTTTTATACTGTAAAGAAATTCCTTCATGAAAATATGACTCTAGATTGTTTATGGACAAGAGAGACCGATCTTATTTTGTCAGTTCCCATCCCATAATTCTTTCTTACAAAGTGCTACAATTTTGTTCAGCTCAAGACATCAATCTTGACCAGTGATGAGTGAGTACTACCATGCTCGGGTGCTCGGTACCTAGTGATGAGTGAGCACTACCATGCTCGGGTGCTCGGTACTAGTGATGAGCGAGCACTACCATGCTCGGGTGCTCGGTACTAGTGATGAGTGAGCACTACCATGCTCGGGTGCTCGGTACTAGTGATGAGTGAGCACTACCATGCTCGGGTGCTCGGTACTAGTGATGAGTGAGCACTACCATGCTCGGGTGCTCGGTACTAGTGATGAGCGAGCACTACCATGCTCGGGTGCTCGGTACTAGTGATGAGCGAGCACTACCATGCTCGGGTGCTCGGTACTAGTGATGAGTGGAGCACTACCATGCTCGGGTGCTCCGGTACTAGTGATGAGTGAGCACTACCATGCTCGGGGTGCTCGGTACTAGTGATGAGTGAGCACTACCATGCTCGGGTGCTCGGTACTAGTGATGAGCGAGCACTACCATGCTCGGGTGCTCAGTACTAGTGATGAGCGAAATGTTTGAGTTTCCTACTGACTTCCATTGTACTCTGTACTCGAGACTTACCCGTCCGAGCATCCAACCTGCTTGTTTCGAGTGCCGAGCACCTGAGTGCTCGATGATCTCTAGTACCGAGCATGGTAGTGCTCGCTCATCACTAGTATCAAGCAACTGAGGATGGATGGAAGTGCTCGCTCATCACTAGTACTGTGCATCCGAGCATGGTAGTGCTCACTCATCACTAGCACTGCGCACCTGAGCATGGTAGTGCTCGCTCATTACTAGTACCGAGCACCCGAGCATGGTAGTGCTTGATCATCACTAGTACTGCGCACCCAAGCATGGTAATGCTTGCACATCACTAGTACCGAGCACCCGGGCATGGTAGTGCTTGCTCATCACTAGTATTGCGCACCCGAGCATGGTAGTGCTCTCTCATCACTAGCACTGCGCACCTGAGCATGGTAGTGCTCGCTCATCACTAGTACAGAGCACCAGGGCATGGTAGTGCTCACTCATCACTAGCACTGCGCACTTGAGCATGGTAGTGCTCTCTCATCACTAGCACTGCGTACCTGAGCATGGTAGTGCTCTCTCATCACTAGCACTGTGCACCTGAGCATGGTAGGGCTCGCTCATCACTAGTACCGAGCACCCGGGCATGGTAGTGCTCGCTCATCACTAATCTTGACCTATCTTGATCTTGCAAGGTTCAACGGACTTCAATATTTTTAATTGTTATTCGGAGGTAAAATCCTACATACACGTTACAATGTTTTTGAAAATTTTAAAAATTAGAATTTGTGATGAGGAATGAGTTAATGTTGTTGACTCTGGGGGTCTGTGAACTTGCATCTGGCAGTCTTCTGACACCGGCCTTCATGCCGCACCGTATGAAAGGCTGGACACTTGGCTGGCGGAGGATCCCACTCCCTGGGAAAATCACATGCTGTTGGTGAGTGAAGACACCGGTGTCTGGTCCATGCCTCGGGCTCTGCTTGGTTATTTATAGGAGGGGACTGGCGGATCTCTTCAGGCAGCTATTAACAGCCTATTATAATGCTAATTGAGGGATCTCGCCCTGGAAGATTATTAGAATAACATCTTGATGTGTAATTGTTTGGGACCCCAAGCATTGTCATAGGATGTTTGCATATTTATTTCTTTTAATTTCCAGAATGTGGTCACTTCTGCATAGAGCTGACCATTTCCCTGATTTCTTTTTTTTAATGTTTGACTATGATAATGTGCACTTCTACCCAAGCTCATCTCTTTATGCCAGTTCACTGAATGTTTGTGTATAGTACAAGTGTACATTAACCCAATGTTCATACGTCACCCGTCCATTATTTCCCCAACCAATCTCTTTCCATATTCCTATTAGTCATTATTCTAGATGAGCACACCAATGGATGTTCAGTTTCGCCGGTTCCAACTGAACTTTAAAATAAAATTTGGTTCCGGAACCGGACTTGACCCCGTACTCCGAACCCCATACAAATCAATTGGGACCCGAACTTCTGTGCTATAAAACGGTCGTAGTAATTCCCGCGCTATTTCTCTCTCCCTCTTGCTCTTTCTCTTTCTTTTGCGCTCTTTCTCTCTTTCGCTCTCTTTCTTGCTTTTTCTTTCGCTTTCGTTTTCTTTGTCTTTCTCTCGCTCTCTCTTGCTCCCACTCTTTCGCTCTTTCGCGCTCTCTTTCGCGCTCTCTTTCGCGCTCTTTCGCGCTCTCTTTCGCGCTCTCTTTCGCGCTCTCTTTCGCGCTCTTTCGCGCTCTTTCGCGCTCTCTTTCGCGCTCTCTTTCGCGCTCTCTTTCGCGCTCTCTTTCGCGCTGTCTTTCGCGCTGTCTTTCGCGCTGTCTTTCGCGCTGTCTTTCGCGCTGTCTTTCGCGCTGTCTTTCGCGCTGTCTTTCGCGCTGTCTTTCGCGCTGTCTTTCGCGCTCTCTTTCGCGCTCTTTCGCGCTCTCTTTCGCGCTCTCTTTCGCGCTCTCTTTCGCGCTCTCTTTCGCGCTCTCTTTCGCGCTCTTTCGCGCTCTCTTTCGCGCTCTCTTTCGCGCTCTCTTTCGCGCTCTCTTTCGCGCTCTCTTTCGCGCTCTCTTTCGCGCTCTCTTTCGCGCTCTCTTTCGCGCTCTCTTTCGCGCTCTCTTTTGCGCTCTCTTTTGCGCTCTCTTTTGCGCTCTCTTTTGCGCTCTCTTTCTAGGGATGAATCACTTACTGGACTGCTTTGTGCAGTTTTGCCAGGATCCTTATTTCCACTATTATAGCTGCTCCATGTATAACACTACCCACAGCCCTGACTGGCAGCTTCCTGTTTGACAGCTTGCTCACAATGCACAGTATAATCAGTGGTGGGGCGGGGCTACACAGATTAGCCTGACTGTAGCTCACAAGAGATATAGTCAGTGATAACCTCCTGCTGATAGAAACAGTCATTGTATGAACTACAGCTTAGCCTAATAAGTAACACATCCCTGGATTCAGGCTCTGATTATATAGCAGAAACCTGCTGACAGATGACATTTCCCATACCTCTGTTAGCAAACAGCCATTGAAAAATGGACAGCACCAGTATGGTATGTGTTCTTCGCATCCTTATTTATGACGATAGGCGAGTTCTGTCTGCAAAACAAGCAAAATAGGATTTGTCTCCGTTTTTATATAGACAAATGGCAGCTGTCAATTTATTCTCATTAACTTTAAATTATTAGTTTACTTTATAGGTTTATTATTAGGGATGATCGACTACTTCGATTATTCGGCTTCGCGAATATTTTCCGAATACCTCGCCGCTATTCGAATATTCGATTCGCAATGTAAGTCTATGGGGAGCCCGAATAGTTCTGAATAGTTGTTATTCAGGTTTCCCATAGACTTACTTTGCGCATCAAATATTCGAATAGCGGCGAGGTATTCGGAAAATATTCACGAAGCCGAATAATCGAAGTATTCGATCATCCCTATTTATTACCCGTTTCCATGTCTTTTTATCTAGTTTTGACTGCAGTGTAAAAATCCGTATTAGTGAGTCTACTCCGTTTAGTTATTTAATTCCACAGTTTCATAGTAGGGATGTATATAAACACCGCGCGGTGAATGCAGGTCATATATAAGGAGCCTATTGTTATTTAAAGAACATCAGGGAAGTGTTTTTCTAAGAATAAGTCGCGTTTTGGCTCCAGTTGTAGAAATCGCCCAGTAAATGAAACGAAAATGCCCCAGAGAGCCGCTGATCAGATATGTGAGTGGATATTGTGTGTTACAGCCGCGCTGCCTGTGTTTTCACACCCCATTAATTCATTACTTCCATCCTTTCATCTCCAAATTTCATTTTTCTCTTTTCATTTTTTTTCCTATCCCCTTTTTAAAAAAAAGAATGGTGCCCCCTCCTCTTTCCACCTGCCCCCTGCTGCTGCCTCAGTCTTCTCTGCGCTGTTAATTTTCCTGACTCCATATGGAGTAACAGAGCTTTCACCTGCAGGCTGAATGAGATTCTGCTGCACGTCCTCAGGCCAGAACGGCAAGATCAGGTTCCCGATGCCCGAGCGTGCCAGGCGCCCTCAGTGGCAGAGTACAAATAACAAATTGGATGCATCTACGAGCCTCCCGTAAAGTGTATTTATTGCGCGCCTCTCGGTTTCCACACACTGATTGTAAGGTTATTCGGGCATTGGGAGACGCTATTCTCAGACTGCGGCTGGAGCGTATAGGCTGGAATTATTCATTGATGAGACCTTACAGGCATGAGAGGACAGGAGGCCAAAAAAGTGGCGTAATGTCAAAGTTTTCCAGCAATCAGAAGTTTTGAGTAGTATTGTTGGACGCTTGTAAATGGGGCAAATAGTTTTTCTCACTCCAAATTGTGGATGCCGTACATATACACAAGTGTTTTGTTTATTAAATTTGGCATATATAGTAAAGGTCTCTTGTTCTTAATCACAAAATGTGTCTAAAGCCCACTTTACACGTTGCAATTAGTTGTACAATCGCATTTGCGATGTGACACGCCCAGGTTGCATACGGGATCTTATGAGATTTCACGTTGGTCGTTCATTTGCTGTCACACGAGCGTTAGTAGTCTATGTTAAATTGGTCAATTTTGTGTGCGATCCTTTAGATCATGTGTTCTGTGACGTATGCATTGGGCACTTTTTTTTTTTTTTTTTTTTTTTTATTTATTGACTTGCCAAGCGTGTGTAATGTGTAGGGATGCGTTTTTACTATGTCATCTGCCATTCAGCTCTGCTACATGCCGCTAACAGCAGACACAGACAGCCATGTAGCAGAGCTGAATGGCAGATGACAGCAGACACAGACAGAGCCGCACTGTCAGAATGAACTCGGGTGAACTTCACCCGACTTCATTGTCATGCTGCGGCTCTGTCTGTGCCGCGTCCTGATTAGCGGTCACCAGTGAAGGGCTCACCGGTGACCGCTAATCTCCTAAGTTACTGAAGTTAGCAGCCCTCTCTCATACTCACCAATCCCCGATCCCCGGCACTGCACGGCGTTCACACTGCTCCGGCGGCTTTTACTGTTTTGAAAAAGCCGGCCGCCCATTAAACAATCTCGTATTCCCTGCTTTCCCCGCCCACCGGCGCCTATGATTGGTTACAGTGAGACACGCCCCCACGCTGAGTGACAGGTGTTACACTGCACCCAATCACAGCAGCCGGTGGGCGTGTCTATACTGTGTAGTGAAATAAATAATTAAATAATTTAAAAAAACGGCGTGCGGTTCCCCCCAATTTTAAAACCAGCCAGATAAAGCCATACGGCTGAAGGCTGGTATTCTCAGGATGGGGAGCTCCACGTTATGGGGAGCCCCCCAGCCTAAAAATATCAGCCAACAGCCGCCCAGAATTGCCGCATACATTATATGCGACAGTTCTGGGACTGTACCCGGCTCTTCTCGATTTGCCCTGGTGCGTTGGCAAATCGGGGTAATAAGGAGTTATTGGCAGCCCATAGCTGCCAATAACTCCTAGATTAATCATGTCAGGCGTCTATGAGACACCCTCCATGATTAATCTGTAAATTACAGTAAATAAACACACACACCCGAAAAAATCCTTTATTAGAAATAAAAAACACACACATATACCCTGGTTCACCACTTTTAATCAGCCCCAAAAAGCCCTCCATGTCCGGCGTAATCCAGGATGCTCCAGCGTCGCTTCCAGCGCTGCGGCATGGAGGTGACCGGAGCTGCAGCAGACACAGCCGCTCCGGTCACCTCCACGCAGGTAATGAAGACAGCCGCGCGATCAGCTGCTTTCACTGAGGTTACGCGCTGTCACTGGATCCAGCGGTGGCCGCGGGTAACCTCAGTGACAGCTCAGCTGATCGCGCTACTCACCTCAGTTGCTGCGTGGAGGTGATAGGAGCGGCGGTGAGTAGCGCGATCAGCTGAGCTGTCACTGAGGTTACCCGCGGCCACCGCTGGATCCAGTGACAGCGGGTAACCTCAGTGACAGCAGCTGATCGCGCGGCTGTCTTCATTACCTGCGTGGAGGTGACCGGAGCGGCTGTGTCTGCTGCAGCTCCGGTCACCTCCATGCCGCAGCGCTGGAAGCGACGCTGGAGCATCCTGGATTACGCCGGACATGGAGGGCTTTTTGGGGCTGATTAAAGTGGTGAACCAGGGTATATGTGTGTGTTTTTTATTTCTAATAAAGGATTTTTCGGGTGTGTGTGTTTATTTACTGTAATTTACAGATTAATCATGGAGGGTGTCTCATAGACGCCTGACATGATTAATCTAGGACTTATTGGCAGCTATGGGCTGCCAATAACTCCTTATTACCCCGATTTGCCAACGCACCAGGGCAAATCGGGAAGAGCCGGGTACAGTCCCAGAACTGTCGCATATAATGTATGCGGCAATTCTGGGCGGCTGTTGGCTGATATTGTTAGGCTGGGGGGCTCCCCATAACGTGGAGCTCCCCATCCTGAGAATACCAGCCTTCAGCCGTATGGCTTTATCTGGCTGGTTTTAAAATTGGGGGGAACCGCACGCCGTTTTTTTAAATTATTTAATTATTTATTTCACTACACAGTATAGACACGCCCACCGGCTGCTGTGATTGGGTGCAGTGTGACACCTGTCACTCAGAGTGGGGGCGTGTCTCACTGTAACCAATCATAGGCGCCGGTGGGCGGGGAAAGCAGGGAATACGAAATTGTTTAATGGGCGGCCGGCTTTTTCAAAACAGTAAAAGCCGCCGGAGCAGTGTGAACGCCGTGCAGCATCGGGGATCGGTGAGTATATGAGAGAGGGGGATAGACTGACATGGACAGAGAGTGAGGGACAGAGATAGTGACCGACTGACAGAGATTAGTGAATGACAGACATTGTGAGGCGCTTCAGAACGCAGCTTTTCAGCTGCGCTCTGAAGCGGACCTTTTTTAAGCTGCGGTGCAGAGCGCACACCTGCGCACATAGCATCAGACACCGAAATCGTATGAGGGATGTCACACGTTACAATTGACTAGGTTCGTGCAACAAAACGCTCAATTCTAGAGAATGATACGATGTGTTTGCGATCAACGGTTTTGCGTTCAATCCTGATCGCACGTAGCTGTCACACGCAGATACCTCACAAACGATGCCGGATGTGCGTCACTTACAACTTGACCCCAGGGACGGATTGTGAGATATATTGAAGCTTGTGTAGCGGGCTTAACACTCGTAAAAATGGCACACTCATGTCTCCGCTAGTGACATCAATATTAAAGGGCATTTTTAAAAGCAAACACAAAAATGCCGCAGCTATGCCCAAACATTACACTAAAGGGTGCTTTACACGCTGCAACATCGCTAGCGTTTGCTAGAGATGTCGTGTGCGATAGTACCCGCCCCCATCGTTCGTGCGACATTTGGTGCTCGCTGCCGTAGCGAACATTATCGCTACGGCAGCGTCACACGCACATACCTTATCAGCGACGTCGCTGTGACCGCCGAACAATCCCTCCTTCAAGGGGGAGATGCGTTCGGCGTCATTGCGGCGTCACCAAGTGGCCACCCAATAGCAGAGGAGGGGCGGAGATGAGCGGCCGGAACATGCCACCCACCACTTTTCTTCCTCATTGCCGGTGGACGCAGGTAAGGAGATGTTCGTCGTTTCTGCGGCGTCATACATAGCGATGTGTGACGCCGCAGGAGCGACGAACAACCAGCGGCATGCACCACCAACGATATTTAGAAAAGGAGCGACGTGTCAACGATTTTAGATGTTTTTTGCGATTGTTGCACGCTGCGATGTGCGTCACTAACGACGTGACCCAGACAATATATCGTTAGCGATGTCGCAGCGTGTAAAGCACCCTTAACAGATTCTTACTGCAAATCACTGATCACACAGGTATGCAGAATTTGGGCTTATGAAAATTTGTTTCACATCCAATGACTGACTCCTATGTTTTCTTATGTCCTGATTTAAAAAAAAAAAAAAACAAAAAAAACCCAAAACCCTTCTATTTTTAACCATCACGTATGGATTTTACAAGAAATGCAGGTGAAATTACAGGTGAGATGAACAACAGAGATTGTAGCCAAAAATGTTCATAAAATAATATTTATAAATTTATTGAACATTCTTTCTGCAACTTTATTGGAAGTGAATTCTTGTGCCTTTTACCTCTTCTCTTGATCCCTTTTCTCTAATACAATACCTGCGGATTTTTGTGAAGCATCCAGCAGTCGTCCCTTATGTTCACGTTCCATCTACCGTGGCATCGCTGTTCCATCTCCTTGATATCCTGATGAAATACTTTTTGCTCTTCACTAACAGCACCAAGGTTTTCAGGAGAGTAGTCAAAACGGGAATGTAAACATGTAACTTCAAATTCATCAGACATTGCAAGGCTTTGAATCGTTTTAGCATGTTCTCCTCGATGAACTATACATTTTGGATCGTTGTTACCTAGAAATTTCTTCACAACTTCTTTAAAAGAATCCCAAGCCCTTTTCTCAACAGCTTTCATTTTGTTTTTTGTTTTTTAAAACAGTTTTTATTGATTTTCTGATAATCATTATAAAGGGGTACAGAATGAAGAAAAGAAGGGACGGGACAACAACATTCAATATCCCGTAACTTCCCTTTCACATTAAATACTAAATAGTTGGCTCTCCTAATCGGTTAAATCGTAAACCCCCTTTTAATTAGACAGACCATTTAATTGTTCTATCTTGGCCTCACTTCTACGACACTCCCTCTAACTTTAAACAAACAGCTCCTATAAACGCTACCTTCCCCCTACATGCGACACTACCTGAAATTTCATTTTGTTTTCAACACATCGTCCTTCATGAGTTTCCGAATATTCGGACCCACAAAAATGCCTTCCTTCAGTTTTCCTTAGGATAGTCCTTGAAACTTGGTTCACAGATACTTAAGTCTCTCCTCATTTCGGTAGAGCTTTCACAAACTGCTCCATCATTCCAAGCTTAATGTGGCCTGGTGACATGAGAACTTCACTGGGATCAACTAAACTTTCCTTACCTATGTTCTCGAGTCCAGGTTGAAAAGATGTTCTCGTTGACCAACTTTTTTTGCTCCCGTGAGGAGTCCTGTCCCAGCTGTCCCATTCACACATGGGTACTTCGGGTTTCCTCCTTGATGCTTAAGGAGCAAAGAGAGAACTTTCTGATCACCATATATTGATCATCTTTTTGATTCTTGTAGTGAGGTTTCTTGAGAATATAATCTTAATTCTCATAGCTTTCCCTCTAGTGCACTGAATGCCCTTAGGTACGGAGGCATACCTGCTGCCATTATACAGTAGCAGCTTTCAGACTTTTCCTTGAATAAATCAATAAAGAGTCTCCACTCGCTCTCATTGTACTCAATGTTACATTTTTCCATCAGGCCAGGAACATCACTGCAATACACTAGAGCATGGTCTTGAGAAAAGTATGGACGAAATTCATTTTGGGGCCCCAAGATGTTAGCTTCCAGGGGCCTCCACAGGGTTTAATACAGCACTGGCAGCAATTAGAGTTAGGCTGCTTTCACACTTGCGTTGTGAAGTATCCGTCACAGTGCGTTGTGCGACGCATGTGATGGATGCGTTGCAAATAGTGTGCTAATAAAGGTAACTGATTCCTGTTAAAGAACGTTTTGCGGGGTTTTTTTTTTTTTGGTTTTTTTTTAATGTTTTGCGGTCGGGAGTAGAGCGAGAGAGGTGACCGCAAATCCCATAAGTGACCAAAGTGAGCCGCGCGATCAGTGGTGCCGTCACTCAGGTGACCCGCGGCCACAGCTGAAGTCCTCCACCTGAGAGCGGTGGCCGCTGATTGAGGGCACAGCTGATTGCGCGACTCACTTCAGTTGCTGCATTGAGCCGATAGAGAATGGTCGTGTTCTACGGCCGCTCCTGTCAGCTTCATGTAGCAGAGCTGGATGCCTCGTGGGACATCGTGTGGATTACGCCGGACCTGGAGGGGTATTTGGGTATTAATAAAGTGGTGAAAGAGGGTGGGGTTTCTTGTCATTTATTCCAAATAAAGGATTTTTTCGGGTGTATGTGTTTATTTACTTTCACTTACAGGTTAATCATTGTGGGTGTCTCATAGATGCCGGCCATGATTAACCTAGGACTTAGTGGCAGCTATGGGCTGCTGCCATTAACTCCTTATTATCCCGATTGTCACCGCACCAGTGCAATTCGGGATGAGCCTGGTAGAGTCCCCGGACTGTTGCATCTAATGGATGCGGCAATTCTGGGTGGCTGCTAGCTCATATTTTTAGGCTGGGGGGCTCCCCATAACGTGGGGCTCCCCATCCTGACAATACCAGCCTTCAGCCATGTGGCTTTGGCTTGGCTGGTATCAAAATTAGTGGGGACCGCACGCTGTTTTTTTTTAATTGTTTATTGTACTGCACTACATAGACCCGCCCACCAGCGGCTGTGATTGGTTGCAGTGAGACAGCTGTCACTCAGCGTGGGGACGGGTCTGACTGCAACCAATCATAAGCGCCGGTGGGCGGGGGAAGCAGGGAATACGAGATGGAATAGTGAGCGGCCGGAATTTTCAAAAGCAGGAGAAGCCGCCAGAGCAGTCTGACAGCTGTGCAGCGCCGCGCCAGTGATCGGTGAGTATGAGAGAGGGGGTGAGAGGGAGAGACCGGCCGAGAGAGAGAGAGAGACCAGGAGTGATTTTAAACGATTTAGATAGTTCTGCTGGACATGCTGAGCATGCTCAGTAGAATGTGACGGAATCTGTCAGTGGAATCCGCCACCATAGACCATCATTAGAAACGTTGGCGGATTCTAACGACCCAAAAAAACACTACGTGTAGCGTTCCCTCTGCCCAACACTGCGTCAAAATAACGACTCAGTGTCGTCCAGCGGATGCAACGCAGACACTTGCGTTACAGTGCGTTGTCCATACAAGTCAAAACAAAATGAAAGCTATTGAGAAAAGGGCTTGGGATTCTTTTAAAGAAGTTGTGAAGAAATTTCTAGGTAACAATGATCCAAAATTTATAGTTCATCGAGGAGAACATGCTAAACCATTTCAAAGCTTGCGATGCCTGATGAATTTGAAGTTACATTTTTTACATTCCCGTTTTGACTACTCTCCTGAAAACCTTGGTGCTGTTAGCGAAGAGCAAGAAGTATTTCATCAGGATATCAAGGAGATGGAACAGCGATGCCACGGTAGATGGAACGTGAACATAAGGGACGACTGCTGAATGCTTCACAAAAATCAGACAGGGTAAGAGACAGACACAAAGAGACAGACACAGACAAAGAGACAGAGACAGACACAGGGAAACAGACAGACAGGGAAAGAAAGGGAAAGAGACAGACAGGGTAAGAGACAGACAAAGACAGGTAAAGAGGGAAAGAGACAGACAGGGAAAGAGAGGGAAAGAGACAGACAGGGAAAGTGACAGACAGACAAGGAAAGAGATAGACAGGGAAAGAGACACAGAGATAGAGAGAGAGACAGAGAGATCTATACAGAGGTGGAGACAGACCGAGAATGGGAGAGAAACAGAGAGTCAGTTACTATCCCGGGCGTTAATACATTCTATTTATACATTCTATCCCAGGAATGTTAATACATTCTATTTTGTTAACAACAGCTATTAACCCGGGCGAAGCCGGGTAGTACAGCTTGTCTAAATATATAAAGCTGTGTGTGTGTGTGTGTGTGTGTGTGTGTGTCCGGGACTGGCATCTGCACCGTCGCAGCTACAGCCACAGAATTTTGCACACTCACACGTCTGGACCCAGAGAGCGTGTGTGTGTGTGTGTGTGTGTATGTATGTGTGTATATATATATATATATACATTATATATATATATATATATATATATATATATATATATATATATATATATATATATATAATGTATATGTGTGTATGTATGTATGTATATCTATATGTATGTGTGTATGTATGTGTGTGTGTATATGTGTATATATATATATATATATATATATATATATATATATATATATATATATATATATATATATATATATATATATATATATATTTATTGTATATATATATATATATATATATTTATTGTATGTGTATAGATATATATAATAATATAATATTTATTCACTTATATAGTGCTATTAATTCCACAGCGCTTTACATACATTGCCATATGCCAGTATGCAAATCTCCCAGCTCCATTCAGATTAATGGAAGCAGGATTTTTTAGAGTAACTGTAAAGCACGGGGTTAATTTTTCTCATCAAAACATAGTCTATGACGTTCCCTGGGTCACATGGGGCATCTGTGCAAAGTTTCATGATTGTAAATGCGACGTGGCGGATTCCTTTAGCGGACACATACATACATACATACATACATACATAGATACATACATACACTGAGCTTTATATATTAGATGTATGCATATATACTGTATATATGTATGTGTAAGTATACGTACGTATATATATATATACATATATGTGTGTATGTATGTGTGTATATATATATATATATATATATACACACACACACAATATACACACAGGTATGTATATAAGAGTTGTGACTCTTATCTGTCTTTTTCTAGCTCCTTATAGCAGATCACGTCAAAGTCGTATGTGCAGGGAAAGAAAGAGCCTGTAAAAGACAAACAATGTAATATTTTATTGAAACCAAATTATAAAAAGCACTATTAGCCCAAAATACATGTTGTACGTTTAAGTGAAATATCGTCCCTAAAGCTGGGCAACTCCTTTAATCAAGCTTTTTGGATTTCCAGGGAAAACTATACCCCAAACTTGCCACACGTTTTGCTGGGATAGTTCCAGGAATGGTGCTTGGCAGGAAAAACCCCATACCTAATTGAGTCTAATATGGGAGTGTGTATTTTAGGGGCGTTTCTAGACACCCCAGGAGCAGGGCTGAAATATTCTGAATTTACCACTGTAAATGTTAAGTATTGGACATAACAATAGATCATATATTGTACACTGTAAGCCTCATTTATCAACATTGTCTAAAAGAAAAAAAGCCTTTGTTATCCTATGTTGTCCATAGCAACTAATCATAGCTCAGCTTTCATTTTTTAAACAGCGCTAGCAAAATGAAAGCTGTGCTGTGATTGGTTGCTATGGGCAACAGACAGGTTTATTTTCCTCTTTTTAGAAATAATCTGCCCATGTATGACTTTGACAAATCAACCTGTATATTAGTATACATATATTCTATATTACATGTTAGAAGGCAGATTACAGAAAATATATGAACTCTGACAACCATGATGGATTCATTCAGATATTATAAAAATGAATATAATTGTACCATATTACTGTGCAGTGGTGTACCATGCAGCACTTGGGCCCCAATGCAAAATCTCCAAGAGGACCCCCCCTCTGTCGTGGGTATTTAATAGAACTGTTCTTCTCATATAGGCCAAAGTGACCTTCTTCAGACCCCCTAGGATCCTGGGCTCGGGTTGAGTCAATAAAGGGAAATAACAATACATTAGAAGAGTAAAAAATAAATATATAATCCAATATTATTTTCTTTTCCCAAATAGCAGTGTGTAATAGGCTTAATGATCAAAGATCATCTCAAACCCAAAAAGAAACCATTAATTAGCCAAGAAATGATTAAATCTCTTTTTTATATATTCAAAAGAGATTTAAACAAAAAGTAATGAGCACACAAGAAGAAGAGCGCCTCAGACCAGTGGAAAGGGGGGCATAAGTATAACAGATCACTTAGTAAGCTGGTGGTCCATATAAATCCATTATAAATGATATAACCATAAGATCATAAAGATATATACAAGTGTACAGCAAGGAACCAACCTGTCTGCATTTTCTCCAGTTGGTAGAATGGCGCTAGAGACCCGACACACTCGTTTCGGCATGGAAACCTAAAGGCAGATTAGTATTATCCTGTCTTCTCTTGAGGCAATTCAACCAAAGTTATGCAGTGCTGGCCAAAACATGTAATTTGTACAGACCCAGATGTCCTGTACGTTCTTAAGTAGAAACATTTGATGGAATCCAATAACTTGGTCATCGTTGGCCTTGAGCTGGACTACAACCATACTGATAATACAATTGTCAGGTTCCCCTAACAAAGGTTTCCACGCCGAAACGTGCGCGTCGGGTCTCTGGCGCCATTCCAGTGGCTGGGTAAAATGCAGACAGGTTGGTTCCTTGTTGTACACTTGTATATATCTTTATGATCTTATGGCTATATCATTTATAATATATTTATGTGGCCCACCAGCTTACTAAGTGTTATACTTATGCCCCCATTTCCGCTGGTCTGAGGTGCTTTTCTCCTTGTGTGCTCATGTTTATTCATTACTTTTTGTTAAATACCTTTTTAATATATTCAATAAATTGATGTTTTATTATTTCCTAGCTAATTAATGATTTCTTTTGGGTTTGAGACCCCTCTGACAGTGTAACGTTTTACTTTCAATTTGAGTAGTGTTTGAATTTAGGGTGAACCATCATCAATGTGCCTTGCCTCCTCCTGTAACCCTGTGAAGCATGGCACCACATATGGCTAGCCTACTTCTAGGTGCGATTTCTGTTTTCTAATTTATTAGGTTAGTTGATGAACTACACATAAATGTCACACATGGTCTCACCGAGGATTTGTATGAAGGTCATTTTTTTTCCCTTTAAATGTACCCATAATTTTTGGTCCATTTGCTTTGAAGATTGTTAAAGTTCTTTCTGGGAAAACATGGCTGGTCTTTCATTGCAGGATTGTGAATTGGTCCCACAGGCCTAACATGGGTTTTATATGGGTTTTCTTAAAATCTTCTCCAGGGTTCCTCAGGGGTACGCTTTCACCCAGGCGGGGGTTTTGGGTAGGTTTCTCTAGGCATAGCCTGTGATCAGAACACACACTAATTCCAACCCTGCCCCATGTTGTGATTAATTTGCATTCTTTGTCAGAAGTTAATGGAGTTTTTTATGACTGCTTCTGAAGAGCTGATCTGCTGTTTATACACTTACCAGCGGAAATCCTCGCCCTCCCCCGCACTGATTGATGGAGATGCTCTCTGTTATTCCAAACGGCTTTTTAAGCTGTTTTTAAGAATTATTTGAATAAAATGCTGGCGTGCATTGTGTCAGGGGGGAGAATGGAAGATTATCTGATGAACGAGATATCAGACAGATAAGAGCGCTCAGTGGGAAGAAGAAACATCACAAGATGAAAAGAGACTGTGACATGGAAATGGGGGGAGAGATATGTCTACATCTGGAAGAACATCTAGCCAAGAGAACGTAAAAGTGAATGTAGATGGTTAGCATATAAACATCATGGGCCCTATTAATGATGCCGAATTCGGGCATAAAACATCTACAAATGTTGCAATTGTTTTTAGCAGCTCAAAGTTGTACAAAAATTTGGCGACTTTTGGCTTTTTTTTTTTTTTTTTTTTTTTTTTATCCCTAAATAGAGGGAGATGAGGCAGAATGATGTGGGCAAAGGTTGCCCATGTTACTTTTCAAAATTTACTCCACTGGAGTAACATGTCTGGAGGAGGTGCACACCAGTTCTAAAAACTGTGCATGTCGCTTAATGAATTAGGTTGATCTTACTCCGATGGTCTCTTCATTAAAAACTTTCGTGCAAAATACCAGTATTAATGAATCGAGCCCATAGTCTACACCAGGGGTTCCCAACCTGTGGCTTGGGAGCCACATGTGGCTAATGAGCCTGTAATGTGTGTTTTGCGGCTGTTAGACCGCTTATTGCATTACCACCAGGTCTAGAAACACAGCTATGAAGAGCAGGTCTCCGGATGGTGACATTTGTGAGTAGCCCCACATAGAAGAGCAGATCTCATTGGAGGTAGGAACCCCTGGATCTTGGTATACTGCCTCAATGTGATTTCTGGGTGTCACTACTGTTAGATGGACTGGAGCTGGATGTGGCTCACAATCTTCTCTTAGAGCTGAATCTGGCTTGCGACCCTCTCTGAGCTGAATGTGGCTTGCGACCCTCTTCCAGATCTAAATGTGGCTCGCGACCCTCTCCCAGAGCGGAATGTGGCTAGCAACACTCTTTGAGAGCTGAATGTGGCTCGCAAGTTTCTCTCAGAGGTGGATGTGGTTCGAGATCTTCTCTCAGAGCTTGATGTGGTTCGCAAGCTTCTTCCATAGCTGGATGTGGTTCGCAATCTTCTCTCAGAACTGAATGTGGCTCTTGACCCTCTTTCAGAGCTGAATGTGGCTCACAACCCGCTCTCAGAGCTGGATTTGGCTTAAGATCCTCTCAGCTGAATGTGGTTTGCGGCCCTCTCTGAGCTGAATGTGGCTTGCAACTCAGAGCTGAGTCTGGTTCTCATCAAGGTCAGAAAGCTTGGGGACCACTAGTTTGCATTTTCTGATGTGTGCTGTCATTCTTCTTTGGAAATCAATGGGCTTGGATGATCACAACGCATTAGAAAAGGTCTTTCCAGTCTACACTTACATATGACTGCAGGATGTAGAACTTTCAGAAAGATTTAAATCCCATAATGTTCATTAAATTAGCTATAGAAAGACCTAACTCAATCAGTACTTGGTCTATTTGTTGTTTTAGAGTGTGTGGAGTCCATTTTCCTGAAAGTGGAAAACACTATAAATAATAATTTAGATGTCTGCTAAAATTTGTTACTTTGGACAAGCCAGTTCTGTTCCATTTTGAAACTGTAAATTGCCATAGACTATTGGCCTCACTGTTTCTTTGTTTTTTATTACATGCTACACCTGTAAAATGTCCATCATCCATAAAAAATAATGGCGCTATAATAATAAATAATAATAAAATGTGCAGCAAATTACCACATTACCAAACTGTCAATATATGGTAAACCGGTTTAGCTTCACACCACATCACTGATATGCTTCAGACCAATTTAGCCACATATCTAAACCCTTTCCACCTCCTGTCGACTCCAACTCAAAAATATTTCCCAGATCTGTACATTCCTTGACCAAGAATATGCAAAAACACTAGTGCATGCCCTTATCTCCCGACTCGACTACTGCAACCTTCTGGTCTCTAGCCTCCCAACAGTCCCTCACCCTTACAATCTATCCTAAACTCTGCTACCTGACTAATCCACTTGTCTCCTCTCCTCTCCACTCTGACAGTCCCTTCACTGGCTTCCCATTGCCCAAAGACTCTGTTTCAAAACACTAACCATGACATACAAAGCCATCAACAACCTGTCTCTTCCATACATCTGTGACCTAGATTCCCGATAGCTACCTGCACGCAACCTCAGATCCTCACAATATCTCCTTCTCTCCTGCCCTCTTATCTCTTCTTCCCACAATCGCTTACAAGATTTCTCCTACGCTTCCCCCATACTCTGAAACTCTCTACTCCAGCATATCCGACTCTCTCCTACCGTGAAACCTTCAGAAGGAACCTGAAGACCCACCTCTCCTGACAAGCCTACAACCTGCAGTAACCCTCAGTCCACTATACCACTGCCCGACCAGCTCTGTCCTCCCCTACGGTATCCTCACCCATCCCTTGTAGACTGTGAGCCCTCACGGCCAGGGTCCTCTCTCCTCCTGAACCAGCCTGTGCCTTGTATTGTTCGTGATTATTGTACTTGTCTATGTATGCCCCCTTTTAACATGTACAGAGCCATGGAATAAATAGTTTAGCCATAGGCATTAATTAATAGATTAGACTATGGATAGATTAGAATGTGAAACATGATTTTATTGGTTACTTGTGATGACCCTTCCACCATATCTTGTCTCGAATTCTTCACCACCGCGTAGACCTCCTGTGACCGGACGTCAGATCTATCTTTTTCACTGAGCGGTCTTCCCTGGCATCTCCGGCCCTTCACTCCACCAGCTCCCTGTCCCATTAAAGAGATATAATTAAAGTTTGTGTCTCCCAGCCAGAAATTAGGCAGGGGTGACACGCCAGGCCAGCCCTGGCAGGCGGCCAGAAATTCTAATTTCTGACGATGATTTAATTTCAATTTTAAATAAATCGTTTTTTAATTTAAAAAGAGCGAGTTTCCTCACATTAGCGATGATTGCCACATTAAGCTCTGCGCTCACGATGGAGCCGCATAAAACATTATTTATACACGGAGCGGAAACGGCTCTGCCTCCGAAATGGATTATGTTTTTTTTCTTTTTTTTTTTTTTTTTTTTCTTCCCTCTTCTAATATAACCTGGAGGATACTAAAAAGTGTTTGTGGTAAATTAGCATTCTGCCGACTTTCACCCATAAATGAGAGAAGAGCTATTAACACTTGTGTATTTTCATTATGTAAATTGTGTTAACACATGCCCACAAATTGCCACCAGCAAGACAATCATTTTCTCCCAGTGATCATAATGTGTCCTAGTGAGATGTTTTGATTATGACATGCTAATTACATATTGCCTTTTTCCCCTCTGCTCTCGCGTTTCTATTCTTTCCCTCTTTTGTGCGCGCTCTTATTTATTATGTCTTTATGTAATATTTTTCATCTCTTTACCTCCCCAGATTCAGAAAAATCACGGCTCTTTAATGGTGAGTGTTATGAGTCCAGGCAGATGGGGACGGGGGGGGTTGCAGTAGGGGAGTCTGAAAAGGGGGAGATATAAAAAAAATTCACTTTTCTCTTTTTTTTTTTTTCCTGATGGCTGATTCTTTCTGCATGCTCCACTGCCTTGTTTTAAACTTTGCAAATTGCATTTTGAAGAAAAAGCAAACATTTAACTGCCTGTATTAGATTAGGTACCATTAGAAATAATAGCAATGCTCCAGCATCAATGTTTTTATAAGAGCTCTCTGCTGTTGATTAATCTTGCTATTTTTATTGCATTAATGGTGTTTTTTTTGTGTCTCTTATGACTCTACTGTAGCGATATTGCATATAGGTTAATACTTGTCTTCTCTCCGCAGCCGTTCCAGATATTGCAATGCATTGTTGATGAGGTGAGTCTCAGACTTATGTGCTTTCGCTCCTAAAGTCATTCCTAATGGAGTGGAAAGCTTATATTTTGTTTCCTAATGAAGCACAATGGACGACACCCTCTGAGAGAGTTCATTGGCAAGGCTTGGAGCTGTTTAACATGGCTTGGCCTATGCTCTCCCCCCACTCTTCGCTCTTTGAGAGCCCCCTGCAGACTGATCCTATCTGTTGTACCAGGCCCCATGGACAGGGCTGGAGAATATTAATCGGGGCTCATCCCTGGCTGCCGGAGATATAGAGAGCAGATCTCCATGTGGAGGTAGCGTAATTGAATGGGGCATAATAGAGGATGGATATCAGTGTGGGAGGGCATAGATTTGTATATTTATGTAGATAAAGACGTCAGATTGCATAGTTTGTCGTCCTACATGCCCATGATGTAGATCGGCGTCCAGCTCGGTGGTTGCCGCCGGTCATCTTGTTGCACCGCTCTAAGACCAGTTGGTTACACAAATCCTCATTGCTCTCTAAACAATGTAAATGGGGTAGATAAAGGTTAGAATATCTGATGGTTATTCGCATCCTACACAATTTGCCGGCCATATTGGCCCCCGTCTACTAAATATTGCTCAGGCTTCCTAGCCCATATGTTACATTATTGCGGACTGGAATTGGCCCACAAATCTGGTGTGTTCTGCATTTAATTTGTGCAGGAGCAGATTGTGGGTTGTATTGTTTCCTGACTGTGCTGGATGAACCATGTTCTGTTAATATGGGAATCGAAACCCTTAATCAGGGCTCCCACTAATTGTCCCTCTTGTAATTACAGCACTTGTTTCACTGATAATTGGGCCACAGTAATTATCTATATGGTTAGCAATCAGATGGCAGTGTGATACCGCCCTAGTGATTGGCATATGCTTGGTACTGTGTTGTTACAAAGGCGTGCATGGTCATCTCCAGCATGTAGGCACGTGCCTGTAACAAGGGCCGTGTGTGGTGGTCTGTGGAGGATTTTACCTGCATCCATAAATTCAGTGTCAATAGGCACATCAGATTTTTTTTCTACATTTATTTTTTCCCCAATCTGACAAAATAACCACAAAGGTATCGAAAGACCCCTCTGTAATGTTCAGAAAACATGATTTATTATTGGAGGTATATTAGCAAAGCGATGACTTCTAACCACTAGGGAGCGACATTAAATCTAATATATAAAGCTGTATGTATGTGTGTATATATATATATATATGTGTGTGTGTGTGTGTGTGTGTGTGTGTGTGTGTATATATATATATGTATGTGTGTATGTCTGGGATTGGCATCTGCACCGTCACAGCTACAGCCACAAAATTTTGCACACTCACACGTCTGGACCCCGAGAGCTATGTTGTGAGGCGAAATTTTAACCCCGCGCGTTCCAATTTACCAATCAATTTTGCCCCTATCTACATAATGGGGAAAAAGTGAAACGAGAAGTGTATCCACACCGTCGCATTTACAATCACGAAAGTTTGCACAGACACCTCATGTGACCCAGGGAACGTCGTAGACTATGTTTTGACAGGAAAATGTAACCCCGCACTTTACAGTTACTCTCCAAAAAACATGGCTCCATTAAAGTAAATGGAGCCTGGAACTACAGGTTATTAGTAGGAGCTGTGATTGGTTGCTATAGGAACAAAAGACATTCATAGTATAAGAAGCTTATATGTGAGGTAATAAGATGTCGGTGGGGAGACTGATCAAGAGAGACAGACCTGGAAAGAGACAGACCTGGAAAGAGACAGACCTGGAAAGAGACAGACCTGGAAAGAGACAGACCTGGAAAGAGACAGCTCTGGAAAGAGACAGACAGTCATGCAGACAGGGACAGAGACAGGTAGAAAGGGAAGGAGGAGACAGCCAGAGAGACAGACAAAGATAGATGGGGAAAGACACAGACCTTGATAGAGACAGACGGGGTAAGAGACAGACAAGGAAAGATACAGGCAGGAAAAGACACAGATAAAGAGACGGGGAGACAGATGGGGAAAGAGACAGACCTAGAAAGAGACAGATGGGGAAAGAAACAGAGAGATAGAGACAGACAAAAAAAACAGACAGAGACAGGCAGACTGGGAAAGAGACAGACTGGGAAACAGACAGACTGAGCACATTACTTGGCCAATTTAGTTAAATCTGTGTGGAATATCTGCGGTGTTGAAATATATGTTGTGAAATGCTTCTATTAGCTTAGTTTTTGCCTTTTAATAATTACATTTCTATCTGTTTTGTGGTTTTTGTGTGCAGAATACATTTTTGTTAATACATTCTATTTTGTTAACAGTTATTAACCCGGGCGAAGCCGGGTAGTACAGCTAGTATAATATAAAATGCATGACCCGAAATTCATGATATTTTCAACTAACACATTTTACTTTAAAGTGGATAAGAATTCTGACTATACATCTTAGTACACACAAACAAACCTACAAAAAGTCTGTCAAAGGGAATCCGTCACCAGCTGTTTGCTACCTAATCTGTGAGCAGCATAATGTAGAGAATGAGACCCTGATTCCGGCGATGTGTCACTTACTGGACTGCTTGGTGAGAATATAATGTTGTATAACTGTTTTTATCAGCAGGAGATTATCACTAGAAGACAAGTTCATGCTGCTATGTAGTTAGTCCTCCATATTCATGAGATCTGTATAACCCCCCCACCATCACTAGTGATTGGCAGCCTTTTGCCTATGCACAGTGTACACAGAAAGCTGTCAATCACCGGTGTGGAAGAGGTTATACAGAGCTCCGCATTCAGAAAGCTGTAGATCTGCACAGATAAAACTGTGATTTTATTAAAAGTACAAGAAGCAGCCCAGTTAGTGATAAATTGCAGTAATTAGGTTTCTGCCCCTACATCATGCAGCTTTTAGCTGGGGCAGCAAAAACCTGCTAATTCACTTAAATAGCTTTTATAAAGTAATTTGCATAGCAAATATGATAGAAACATACATCTGTAGTGTTGATGCTAATCCATGCAGTTTGGAGGCAGATGAACAGAATAAAGGCCGCTTTACACACTGCGATATCGGTACCGATATCGCTAGCGTGGGTACCCGCCCCCATCGGTTGTGCGACACGGGCAAATCTCTGCCCGTGTCGCACATCATCGCCCGGACCCGTCACACTACTTACCTTCCCTGTGACGTCGCTGTGACCGGCGAACCGCCTCCTTTCTAAGGGGGCGGTTCGTTCAGCGTCACAGCGACGTCACAGTCGCGTCACTGAACCGCCGCCCAATAGAAGTGGAGGGGCGGAGATGAGTGGGACGAACATCCCGCCCACCTTCTTCCTTCTGCATTGCGGGCGGGAGGCAGGTAAGGAGAGCTTCCTCGTTCCTGCGGTGTCACACGGAGCGATGTGTGCTGCCGCAGGAACGAGGGACAACATCGTTACTGCTGCAGTAACGATATTTGAGAATGGACCCCCATGTCCCCAATGAGCGATTTTGCACGTTTTTGCGACGATGCAAAATCGCTCATAGGTGTCGCACGCAACGGCATCGCTACAGCGGCCGGATGTGCGTCACAAAATCCGTGACCCCAACGAGATCGCTGTAGCGATCTCGTAGAGTGTAAAGCCCGCTTAAGTCTTTCTCCTTCTGGCAGTTTGACAATATCCCCTCCCTACTGAAGGAGTCTTCTCTGCTATACTGCTATGCTGCCCGAGAGGCTCTGCTTCTTTTCTGATATGCAGGTCAACAAATTATTTTTATTTTCAGCTCTCAGTGAACAGAGGATCTCTATGCGGAGTTCTGATTGTGTTGAATGGACTAAACTCTTTAAACTGACGCCTACATTGGATTTTTTTTTTATTTTGTAAATTCATTTAAAGCGCCTCTCAAGCGTTTTGGGGGGTTTTCAGCACTGGAGTAGCGCTTTAAATCTAAGTGTCCTGCCCCCTGTCATATGCTCCCCTTCCTGTGTCCATACCATCACCGATGCTGCTTCGGTCCTGCGGCGGCTCCATCTTGTTACTGTAACCTCTGACTGGCCGAAAGTCAGACGTTACGTCTCAAGCTCTCAATGCAACTCTATAACAGCCAGAGAGGCTGGAACAAGGCTCTCATAGACTTATATTGAGTTCTGACCTCTGACTCCATTAAACACTGGAGCTGCCGGCAGGTAACAAATTGCCGGAAACCAACCAGAGTGGCTGCGATAGCGGGTGAAGGTGCCGGAAGGTGAGTATCGGGCAGGTGGCTTACATTAAAACACCACTCCATCAGTGCAATTAAAATGAAACATTGAAGTGGTGCTTTAAATGACATCTTTTTTTATGATTTTAATGAATGTAATATTTAATGATGAGACAACCCTTCAAAGGGATTCCTTGAGATTAGAAGAAAGGGGGTATATTTTGAGACACCCCTTATGCCCATTAATGGTATCTGTATTGACACCTGGGCCCCAATTCATATAAGCGATTATGCAAAAGGTTTTGCACAAAAAGCAGTTTCACAAAGAAATTAGTGACTTCTGGTGCTTTTACTCAAGTGTTTCCCAGCTCCATTAAACAGGTGGAGCGGAAGCGTGATGCCACAGCTTATGACGAGATGTGACGTTGCGTATGCCAGAAATCTCACTCCGGCCCATGGCTGGATAAAGATTTGTGGTGAGACAGAGTCCACTTGTCAGACACATTGGGGTCATTTAATCCATTTAATGTCTCAAACGCACCCCCTCATCATGTAATTTTAATGCATTTTATCATGTCATGTTTGATAATATTAATAAATAAACTAGAAAAATAAATAATAAAGACTTTTTTTATCACGTTGTTTGGACTTCTATAACGCCCCCTCATCAAGATCAGGGTTAACATTGCTGGTCTTGATGAATCGGGGCCTCGTGGCAAGTTAAAAATATCCTAAGGAACAAATTGTGATACTGAGAGAGGTAATGTCACCCATTACTGTAAATCACATTTTATTTTTAGTTTATAGATTTGAAAACCAAAAAGAAAAACTAATTCTGAGACCATCCTCTCCATCCACCAAATGTCTTCAAGGGTTATAAAATAAACTAATTCTGAGGCTATCCTCTCCATCCTCTAAATGTCTTCAAGGGTGTAAAAAAAAAGAAAAAGAAATTCCTATTTTTTAGGGAATGGGTCATTTCCAAAATGGTGCAAAGAAAAAGTAGAACAATTGTCCACCATAGAAAGCAATTGCATTCCAACTTTTCTTTCCTATAGGCGACTGCTACCACTTTTTTGCACCAGTTTTTGTGAATTTTTTTTTTTTTTCTGTACAAAAAGTTATTGCGTAGTCCCACATATCGTTCTGGTCTTCCCTGGCTACATGTCTGGATCAACATGAATTGGTTATAGGTTCCCAGTTATCAGGAACCGGTCTGAATCTAATTTCACTTTGTAGACCATTTTTGTTTTTGCCTCCCATATAATATAGGTTTGCTCTTTTAATGACTACTTTTGTATTTTGTATTTGGATTGTTTTAGGATTCTCCGATTCTTCCCGTGGGGGAATTTTCTGAGCCGTTTATACACTTCATCACTCAATGGTAAGAATATTACATATATGCTTCCTATTGTGGTGTAGGATGACTTTTCATCTATAGGCATTATCCATGTGAATAAGTATGGAATATAAGGTCCCTTCCCGGCCGGTGATGTTTGTATGGTGTTCATGTCTCATTACTTTTTTGGCACTACAATATATATGGGTACGGGTGGTGATTAGTAAGCAGAGGCTGCAATGGTAAATCAGGAGCCTAAGAAGACCCAAAGCCCCTCAGCCGAGTACAAGGCGATCAGTACTATACAGGACGCCCAACAGTCGGGAGCCAGGTTACACACTTAGCAGGTTCATTGTGATTACCCATAGAGCCAGTTCTTAGTTGTATTCGGACATAAGGAAGGGCAGTAGAGTTGTTTAGGTGACATAAGGGCAACATACAACGTGTTAGGCAGGTGGTTTTAATTTTATGGTTCGTCAGCCCATGTCTTTCCTACTACCATACTCAATATTTGAAATATGCCGAATTCTCATTTACATACAGACACACACCCGTACGCACTATATTATGTGAATGTGTAAGAACTGACCTAATCACCAAAATGTTTTCTATTTTATAGTATGAGAAAACTACCAAAAGAGAGGCCAGCTCCAGAAGAGTTAATGGTAAGAGTTGTGGCCCGTGACCTAGCAAACCGGTTGGCCAAGGTTGATGAGACCTATCTGACATCTGTTTGGAGGTTTTCCACAATCATCACCTCGTTCATGTGACTCAAGAAAAACCTCATCAAAAACAGCCATTAACCAACAATCTGTCAAATAGCAAATGCACTAACAGGATGCATCCGGCCCCTTATGATAAAGGTTGGGGCAACACAGGTGCAGAATACCGATGAGACAACCACTCACAGCCTACCATATCATGGAGGGGGTGGTTGCTAGTATTAGACATTCATACAGATGAGGTTTGTATAGAGCACCAGTCACACAGTTAGGTGTGATGCACAGTATCTGGCGTACAGCCTATTGATGACGCCCATACTATTAGATCAGGTGGTCTGCCCAGCACTATTTAAGTGCACCTCACAGGACAGACACCCCAACTCACCCAATCAACACTAAAGGGCTTGGTTGCATCCTGCATAAAAATGTAAAAATGTGCAATAGAAAGATGATAAAGTATGTAAAAAATCATAAAGTATTGGTCCATATTTTGGCCAAAATACACAAGATCGCAAGGGCAGCACTGGTGCAAGATACTGATAAAACAACCACTCACAACCTGCCAATTCATGGAGGAGGTGGCTGCTAGTATTAAGGGCGCTTTACACGCTACAATATATCTTACGAAGTGTCGGCGGGATCACGTTGTAAGTGACGCACATCCGGCATCGTAAGTTACATTGTAGCATGTAGCAGCTATGTGCAATTGAACGGTAAAACGTTCATCGCATGCACGTCGTTCAATTCCAAAAAATTGAACGTCAGGTTGTTCATCGTACCCAGGGAAGCACACATCGCAGTGTGTGACACCCCGGGAACGATGAACAGATCTTACCTGCCTCCCGCCGGCAATGCGAAAGGAAGGAGGTGGGCGGGATGTTTACGTCCCTCTCATCTCCGCCCCTCCGCTTCTATTGGCCGGCTGCCGCGTGACGTCGATGTGACGCCGAATGTCCCTCCCACTCCAGGAAGTGGATGTTCGCCGCCCACATCGAGGTCGTATGGACAGGTAAGTACGTGTGACGGGGGCTATTCGTTTGTGCGACACGTTCAACAAAATGAACGTGCCACACATACGATGGGGGTGGTTACGATCGCATACGATATCGTATGCTGGATCGTATGGTGTAAAGCAGGCTTCAGACATGAACACAGATAAGGCTTGTATAGGGCGCTAGTTACACAGGTATATGTGATGCACAGTATCTGATCTGGTGTCATCAATGGGGGCAACATCAACAGGGGCGTTATCAATAGGCTGTAAGCCAGACACTGCATTACATGTGCCTGTATGACTGAGCTCAGCTCTTTAACAGGAGGACCGTGTAACTACTGGGACGGAGCAGTAGTAGAGGGGGATAATTTAGGTAAAGTATTTTGGAATAACAATAAATATTTCCATGTGGATCGTTTTTAAAAGGGAAATCAGCAATATACAATAGGAAGATCCACAATGATAAGGTTAAGTAGCTGGACCAGTCACTGAGCCAAAAAAGTAATTAGACATAAAACGTAACTTTTACTGTTCCACATATAAAAATGAACTGTAGTTCATAAATGAGTTAAAACCAGGGTTCACAGTCGTCCCAATGATTGGACGATCAAACGGACCAAAATATAAGGAATATTAAGATCCTACACAACACGGACTGCCTCAGCTGGTTTGCATTCAAATGTATAATTGTGCCATCATAAGCACTATATCCAACTGAATAAAGAGGTATACACACAGATAGTTTGTCACATTAAGAACCCCAATTATGGGAAACTATCTGTGTGTATACCTCTTTATTCAGTTGGATATAGTGCTTATGATGGCACAATTATAAATTTGAATGCAAACCAGCTGAGGCAGTCCGTGTTGTGTAGGATCTTAATATTCCTTATATTTTGGTCCGTTTGATCGTCCAATCATTGGGACGACTGTGAACCCTGGTTTTAACTCATTTATGAACTACAGTTCATTTTTATATGTGGAACAGTAAAAGTTACGTTTTATGTCTAATTACTTTTTTGGCTCAGTGACTGGTCCAGCTACTTAATCGTTTTTAAAAGCTCTATTTCAGTAAATAATCCAAAAATATCATATCTAAAGCATCTTTCTTAGATCTCTACAATGTGTGGCTCCTCTTACAAATCTGCACATAAATTGACAACTGATAGTTCCCAGTTGGGCTGTGTCCCTGCCCCATCAGATACTGTCCAATGTGAGGTGCCAATGACGGACTGGCTAGAGACACACCCATTACAACAGGGAGATGGTAACACCCATTTGTCGATTTAGTCATACATTTTTAGGAGAAATAACAGAGAATGACACAACACAAGGTAATGATATAATAATAGTCCTGACTTGTCTTTTTTTTATGGAAAATCCAAGTATATACTAAGCCAGACATGTCAGGAGCAGGACATTTCCGCTATATGAGCATTGCTTTATGTACTGTACATGAATTTATTTGACGGGGTTTTCACAATACCCAAATTACTTTTATACAAAGTGTAGTAGAACTTTTTCCAGATTTCCAGTAAGTCAGTCAAATCATATAAAGAAAGATCTATCCATATATTTCTTGTCATAAAGCCCTGACCCAACCATATAACCCGGAGCGTCACCGTCTTCCCCGGCCGCCTCCTCGCAATATGTTTGGTAAATTGCTGGAGAGAAAAGATGATAAAGACCCTTTTAGCACCTTCGTTCTGTAATTCCTGTGTGACTGGCAGGCTCCTCTGTGACCAAAGGTCTGTCTCCATCTTTCTGTGAGACCTGCCGAGGATTCAGTATAAGAACTAGTGTGATTGAGAAGAGAAGGGTGGTAATTGCAAATTCTTGTATTGAACTTCTCTATACCGCTTAACACTGAGCCCTCCAGGGGCCTAATTCAGTTATTTCACAAGGAGTCTAGGAAAACATTTGTCTGCTCTCTAAAGTGATGAATTGTGTATTGATATTATTACTATGTGATGGAACAGGAGGGAAGTGGTTATAGATCAGAAGCTGCCGCTCGGGAGGTTTATCCTTGTAGTATGACATAACACTACTGAGAGCGATGGGTTATCATACAGTACATTTTACTGTTCAGACTGCCCTGTACAGAGCATCTTCTCATCATGGACTCTATGAAATCGGGTACAGTGTTTATGGACATGGCCCTTTTAACTTTTATGGTTCCACTTCCCATTGAGTACAGTCAATCACTAAAAGTTATGGGGAACCGTTTACCAGATTTGGCGAGTATAAGTTGCGGTAACCACCAGTGAGCCCTTATATTCAGCATTTTGGAATGCTGTATATAAGAGTCCAGGCTGCTCTGTAGAACATAAGAAACATTTTTATTATATTCACCTAGTGGGCGGTCCAGTCCGATGGGTGTTGCTGCTCTCCGGTCCGGTGCCTCCTCTCTGTGACAATCGCTGTCCTCCTTCTACACAGCCCAGTGTGCATGATGCGTCCTACGCCAGCCACACAGGCTGGCATTGCAGTCCTGTGCAGGCGCACTTTGATCTGTTCTGCTGAGGGCAGATCAAAGTACTGTAATACACAGGCACGAGAAAAGGTTAAAGACCGCCCGAGCATGCGCACTACAATACTTTCATCTGCCCTCAGCAGGGCAGATCAAAGTGCTCCTGCACAGGGCCATAATGCCGGACTGGATGTATGACGTAGGACACATCATCCACACGGACCTGCGAAGTAGGAGGATAGCCATCGCAGCAGAGAGGAGGCACCGGGCCGGAGAGCAGCAACACCCATCAGACCAGACCGCCCCCCTGGTGAGTATAAAAATTGTAATTTTTACGTTCTACAGTGCCGTCTGGACTCTTATATTCAGTATTCTTGAATGCTGTATATAAGAGCCCACTGGTGGTGGCCACAGCTTATTGTCGCCAGATATGGTGACAAGTTCCTTTTAAATTACAAGTCTCCTTGATTACACCATAGTCCTCCCATTTCTCTAAATCTTCCTGTAAGGTTTCATACAGATATACATTTTTTGCATGAGTTCTATCTGTGTATTTTAGATGGCTCTTGTACCTATGGTAGTCAGTAGGGTAGTTCACATGTCCCATTTTTTCTTCAAACCAAGTTGTAGCACAAAAGCACACAGACTTGTCAGATATTGATCCTAACTTGCCCATCCAAGTCTATGAATCAGTAAAAAAAATCAGACAGCACTGGGATTCAAGTTGTGTGTTATCCATTTTTCACAAAGTGTTTGATAGAAGGTTGAAAAACAGCCATCATTTTGGGGTTTTTTTCCATCCGAGAAAAACTGATCAAACTCTTACCAAATTCTGATGGTAAAATCTGATGCTCTGACCACACTCTGACGAAACTCAGACTGATAAGAAAAAAGGCTGCCATCTACATCAGCCCTAAGGGTTCATTCAGGCGTCCACTTTTTCCATGTATGAGAAAAATGGACTGATTTTTAGATCAGACTTTAATCAGTCTGATCATAGTGTATCCGATTGTCATCATTTTCTCTCTGACATGGAAAAAAAAAGTTCATCCACCTTCAAGTTTTTGACAGTCCGTGAAGATCAGACCACACTCTGATGTCATCTGAGTTCAGTCTAATTTTTTTCACAGACCCATAGACTTACATCGCTGATTATGATCTGACCCTCCGATGAAAATCAGACGTCTCCACAATTTTCCTTGGACATGTGAATGGCCCCACAGCACTTGTACCTGTGAAAGTCTATCTGTAAAAACCACTTACCCCAGTCTAATGCTGTTGGGTGCAGCAAGCCAATGCCACCATGTATAAAGATGATTACACCCTTAGGCCAAGGATTGCATGAATTGTAGCTCTCTACTGTTCTAGAGAAGTTGTTACCTTGCAGGGTAGCACTTAGATATTCACTGCTGCAGTAGTTGTAAGGATCAGGAAAGCTCGCATCCTGGAACCAACATGGCTTTTTTAGAAGATTGCATAATAATCCTATATATAGCAGCTGTACTGTATATCCTCTGTTACCTGACCATGGCTGTAATCTCTAGAGAAAACTCTTGAAATCTATTAGAAACCTTTTTCCTGCATTGCCCATTTTCAGTCAGTTGAAGTCTTATACAAAGCATGGTTCCAAGTACCTCGATGTAAGAATTTGTTTTTTACAGCCACGTATGGACCAGGGTGAACAGTTACCCTGTTGCAAATTGGATTAATGTCCAGTTTAAGCTGCTTAAAGTACTTTCCGGATGTTGTATTTGAAACGTCTAACTTTGTTCACCCAGGGATAAAATACAGGTAGCATACAAGTTCAATTGCTGACTCCCAAGAGTCAGATCTATAGTGAATTTCACCTGTTGGCAGGAAGGGCTGTCTGAGACGTGCCCCTGAGCACGCTCAAGAAGAAAGTGCCCCTGAGCACGCTCAAGAAGAAAGTGCCCCTGAGCACGCTCAAGAAGAAAGTGCCCCTGAGCACGCTCAAGAAGAAAGTGCCCCTGAGCACGCTCAAGAAAAAAGTGCCCCTGAGCACGCTCAAGAAGAAAGTGCCCCTGAGCACGCTCAAGAAGAAAGTGCCCCTGAGCACGCTCAAGAAGAAAGTGCCCCTGAGCACGCTCAAGAAGAAAGTGCCCCTGAACACGCTGAAGAAGAAAGTGCCCCTGAACACGCTGAAGAAGAAAGTGCCCCTGAGCACGCTGAAGAAGAAAGTGCCCCTGAGCACGCTGAAGAAGAAAGTGCCCCTGAGCACGCTGAAGAAGAAAGTGCCCCTGAGCACGCTGAAGAAGAAAGTGCCCCTGAGCACGCTGAAGAAGAAAGTGCCCCTGAGCACGCTGAAGAAGAAAGTGCCCCTGAGCACGCTGAAGAAGAAAGTGCCCCTGAGCACGCTCAAGAAGAAGGTGCCCCTGAGCCCGCTCAAGAAGAAGGTGCCCCTGAGCACGCTCAAGAAGAAAGTGCCCCTGAGCACGCTCAAGAAGAAAGTGCCCCTGAGCACGCTCAAGAAGAAAGTGCCCCTGAGCACGCTCAAGAAGAAGGTGCCCCTGGGCACGCTCAAGAGGAAGGTGCCCCTGGGCACGCTCAAGAAGGATGTGAGCAGTTGTTGGTTGTCGTAAATACCATTTTCATAGCCAACACTGAGACCTATCCGAAGAATTGCAGAAAAATTGATGCATAATACTGGACAATGTTTTGTAATCAGTAGTAGTGATGTAACCTTCAGCCACTGGCAACAGATTAAACTTTGCAGATTTAATGAGCCATCACAACCTACCGAAGAGGACTGCCATGGAAACAGCGCAGTATCCTATATTCTTTCTGTAATTAAACCCTTTACATTGCTTTATACCGTTACTGTTAGCAGTTTGACAGGGAATGTTCTGGCGCTGCCCCTTTAATGCATGAATGATCAGCCATGAGTTGGAGAACAGTGCCTGGCAGCCCATCACATAACCCTGTCATCATGTCACCAAAGGATTTTCTGACCTTTCAGTCAAAGTATTGTCTCAATCTGGAGAATTATGGAAACTTGCTCTGTGTATTTTAAGTAACCACTCCTCCTCCCCTTAATGAGGTTATGACCAACCGCTTATGATAATTGCTTCCAACTCCTTTTAATTTTCAAGCTTATTAATCATATGGAGAGTTATTTAAAAATGCATAAATTAATCTTGGATTAAAAGACCATCAAGGCCTAGAAACAATTAAGATTGTGCAGGGAGTCCCAGGGGCAGTATGGTGCCTGATTGTAGCAGTCAGGTGGGCCTGGCTGAGCGGGCGGCAGAATGATTAATACACGCTGCATTTCAATAAGAGGTTCACAAATGCCACTTGCTGACCCTAGAACTGTATCACTTGCCAGGAATGAGAAGCAGCTACTGATCCATGCCAGGACGTCACACAGGCTGTGAGGCCTCCTGACATGACTAGGTCAGTCCAGGGGTAAATAAAAACCAAATTATTTCTTCTTCTCCAACATGTAGATAACTATTGTTAACGTAAAATATACAGCGGTAAGCTTTAATTTTACACAGGAGTGGCTTTTTGCCTTATTAGCAAAATATGTCCATTACAAAACATTACCAAAACCTCTATCATATACAGTTGAAACCAGAAGTTTACATACATTTCTCTATAATGACACATCTTAAGGTTTTTCTCACTATCTGACATGAATTCAGAATAATCCTTTTCCGTTTTAGGTCAATTAGGAACCAAAATTATTGTTATTTTTGCCAAATCCCAGAATAATGAGAGCGAGAATGTTTTAAGGCATTTTTATTACTTTCTGCAAAGTCAACAGTTTACATCCATTTCATTAGTATTTGGTACCATTGCTCTTATAGTTATGATTTGGGTCAAACGTTTTGGATATCCTTCCACAAGCTTCTCACAATAGTTGGTAGGAATTTGGGCCCATTCCTACTAACAAAACTAGTGTAACTGAGCCATGCTTTGACCATTAATTTTCAATAAAATTGAGATCAGGGTTTTGTGATGGCCACTCCAAAACATTGACTTTGTTATATATATATATATATATAATACGGTATATCTGTCCTTTCACATAGACAATTATTACTATTCTTTTGCTCCTAGTTCATATTCTGTCCTAGAATCACTGTTTAAAAGGGGTGCGTCAGCACAAAGTGACTGTCCCGACCTAGAGCCTACACTCTTCTATGCACCCTTGGCATGGCAAGCTGATACACCTTCCCACTTGCTTGTATTCCATCCTCTTCCTTTTATTGATTGCTCTGGCTTTGCAGGAGCTATATGAATATGGAGATGGATGGAAAACAAGTTGATGGTAAGGTGCACTGAACTGTTTGGCCACACTCTGTGTCCTATGCAGAAGCGGTGTCGTCACAGCCACCAGACCACTGCGGCTTCTGTTTCCATGCGGCAGAGAGGAAACTGGCTAGTCAAGTCACCTGACCGCAGCAACCACTCACCGGCTTCAGAGGTCCGGCAGCTGGTAAACTGGTGATATCACGGTTTTCTTGTCGCTGCGCAGACCATGGGGCAGCATCCACTGGATTCAGGTGGGTGCCAGGAGGTGAATATGGTTGTTTATTTTTTATTTTTTTTTTCCCATACCCCATCCCCTAGGCATAGCTTTATCTTGCCCGGACAACTCCCTTGAGATTTTCAGGTCTCTTCGAAGGTATTAGTTTTCGTTCTGAATTTAGCATGTCTCACCCAATCCTATGTCAGTTCTTTTGACATTTTGGCTCTTCCTGCTGATGCACCCTGTATTACTGTATGCAGTGGGGAAAGTGCTTGAAGTATTACTTAGCATTCACCTTCGTAATAGTTTGCTGTATTTTCTTCATGCTCAACAATAAGTCCATTGCCTTTGTTTATAGGAAGAAACGTGTCCTATTTTTAGATAAAGAAATCATTTTCTTGCACAGAATAGAGGTTTTTCATGCATTTTTTTTCTAGTAGCACAAAGGAATTACAAATCTAGATTCCAGTATAAATCCCTGGATATTGAATAAACAAAGGCACAGGAATATTATGGATGGAAAGGACATGTATATACATGAGTGACAAGCAGTCCTATTATAATGCTTACATATTAAAATTCATGGGTAGAGCAATGGGCGCTGAGGACTGCAGCTGTTGGGAGTAATGCAGCGTGGAGATTCAGGATATAATGGTCTTATCTCTCTCCGACAGGGTCATCCGTTCATCGTTCAGTTTGATGATGGAAACACAGAGGTGGTGTCCATGTGGGTATGTAGGGCGTTAGAAGAGAGACGGGCACAGAACAGCCAGGAGTGAGAAAACGCATCACAAGGATGAAGCAAGTCAGCCTATATACATGGACTAGCTCAGCAAAGCCAATGTTATATACACTGTGAGCATGAGCCATATCATTGCTGAATGACTCGTCATGCGCTATACATGGCGATGTGGCCTGCTGGTAATGTATCTGAAAAGCATCGAGTATCTGAGGAAGAATGCACTGGACAGTGGAAATAAGGACCAACAGTGTTTATCGTTGTCGCCAGCTTCTGCAATATACAGTGCATTGTAAGCAGGGCAAAGCCAGCCGCAGCGTGGGTAAGAGGACATATCTCCCTACACACAACGCACGAGTCACGAGGATGATTGAGATTTATTCTGTATAGATGAAACTTCACTCATCGTGATCACCAGTTTTTTACAGCGTCTTCCAGGATTTGCTACATAAAGTGCCATATTTATACAGGTCTCAGGAGTCTCTTCTTTTCTTGAATATGGGACAGTGGCAGGTTGTAAGTCCCCTTTCACACTGCGTTTTGCCTTACGTTCAGTGGCCCATCGGGGCATCCGTCCGAACCGCCCCTCCCCCACCCCGTAAAACGTGTTTCAGACGCATGCGCCGAAAGGGCCATTGACTATAATGCAGCAGGCTCCTTTAGCATGTGCTCTGTCTTGCACCATTTTTACACATATACGTTTTCTGCAGACGGACACCCAAACGTAGTCTACTACGTTCAATGGTCCTGGCCCTGTCGGCGCATGCGTCTGAAACACGTTTTGCGGGGTGGGAGAGGGGCGGTTCGGACGGATGCTCCGAAGGGACCACTGAACGTAAGTAAAGACGCAGTTTGAAAGTAGCTTATGTGACAAGTGGTAATCTTATTGCAGTCACTTTGATGCCACCAAACATCCCCATGTCCTATATACAGTATAACATGTATGTCTCACACATTATTTTTCAGTCTAATAAACTTTTCTATGTTTTTGCACTTTCTTACATTGGATTTGTCAGCCATTGGTAGCCTGATGGTTTCCATGTCTCTATAATCAGCTCTAGAATGATATATATCATATACATACTAAATTATATCTGTGCGGTGCTAAAAGTTTCAGTAGTAACAAAACCAAACACCATATTTAAGGGCATCTTCATTGAAGTCCCAATATTTAGGGAAATTTGTTAAAGCTAGTGCAAGAAAACACGGAGCTAGTGGCATACCACTAATAGCATCAGAGTACGCGGCTGCTTCGGGGCTGGCACTGGACCCATTACACCCGGGATTACACTTTCAATTGTATCGGCATCCTGGATTTCTCAGCGACAAAGTCCAGTTCTTGCTGAGAGTGTACCATCAAGGTTTCCATTCGGTGGGTCAAGGAGACCTCTGAAAACCATTTCTCCAGAGACAAGGGATCCAAAGACCTCCAATGCCGGGGATCACTGTTTTTGCAGCCTCAAGTAAGTGTTGTAGAAGTGATTTTTTTTTTGTAAACAGACTTGGACATGGGGAACATATACAGCAAAATTGCTTCCGTTGACTGGGGAACTGAAATTCCTGTTACCTCCAAAGCCACCCTGAGGACTCCTTCCCAGAAGGCACTCCGGGTTGGACACGACCACCATATGTGTGACATTGTCCCAACTGCTGCCCCATATCTCCAACATGTGTCCGGTACCGCGGGGAACTATCTATTCAGAGTGAAAGGAACCCTGTACCACCTAGAAATTATCTTAAAGCTGGTCTCTTGGGATTTAGACGCTATCTCTGATTAATATGAGGGGTTGAAACATCTGTCCCATTGAGCTTTTGTGAAGGTTTTATGAAGTTCTGTTTCCCATGCTTTACAGTAAGGTGGGAGGGAGAGGAGATCTTTTTGAAAGAGCATTTTATAGATGGCCATGTTACATGCGGGATGATAGGCTGTGTTAGGTAGAGTAATTCGAAAGTGGACAGGGGACGTGTCAATGTCCTGCTGTCAGAGATTGACGCATAAAAATGTTGAAGTTGGGTGTATTCAAATCCATGTCTCGGGGTGGATGGCTTATCTCCCAAGATGGGCCCCTAAAGGTAGAAGTACACCAGCTGGAGCAACATAGTACAAATGTAGGGGTCAAGATTTGGAGCTGCCCAAAAAGACCGGAGAAGTGAAACCCGGGCCGAACTTGTGGTTCCGTGTAATAGGGAATATAGGGCCGTCTGAGTCTAGTAACTCCCTTTTTAGCGAGGGAATGTTTAAAGTTCTTAGCGTGTGGAATACTGTATAAGAGTTGTCGGTTGTTGTTTGGAAATGGTGTGGAGCGCAACCATGGGAGAACCCCTACCGAAACTGGGCAGATGTCAGTCGCAATGCGTACCTACAACTTTTGATGAGTAGTTATGAAGCAAGTCCAACACACGAGCGTGAGCCGCAGCTAAATAGTAGCGGCGACATTCCGGCAAACCCGCTCACCCCGCCTCTTTTGGACGAACCAGTAATTCCACCGAAGTCTCGGATGTTTTGATACCCAGACAAACCACCTAAATTGTCGCTGGAGCCCCAACCAAAAAGATGTTGGAATGTAAAAGGGAGCAGTATGTATAAGGTATAGCAATCTCTGGAGGATAGTCATCTTAAGGATATTAATACGTCCAAACCACGAGAAGCCATTCTGTTCCTAATGTAGCTAAGTTGGTCTCAAGACTAGAGAGAAATAGTTGGAAGTTCAGCGAAAATAATCTGGAGAGGTCAGAGGGCAGTTGGATGCCCAAGTATGTTATAACGTTGGCTGGGGGCTATTTAAATAGATAATGAACCATTAAGGCACCCACCGTGTCACCAGGAAGAGAAACGTTAAGAGCCTTATCCATGTTAATCTTAAAGTTGGACCATTTACCAAAGCGTTCATGCAAAGACAACAAAGTGGGAAGCGATGTGAGTGGGTTAGTTTAAATCAACAGGTCATCCGCGAAGACCGAGCACTTGTACTCCTTACCCGCCAATTTTACACCCCAGATGGGTTGGTTCGAATTGCGGGCAGAAGATGCTCCATAATATATATAATAATAATTGAGAGGTTAAAGTGGGCAGCCTTGGCGGGTACTGTTGTGGATAGAGGAGGAGTCCGATAATGGGCCATTTATCTTTATTCTAGTAGATGGGGACTTATAAAGTGAAAGGATTTTTGCTGAGAAGGAGCGACCGAGACCAATGTGTGAGAGCGTTTGGGCAATAGAAGGCCATGACATTCTGTCAGATGCCTTCTTTGCGTCAAGGAATAAGATCATAAGGGGTGTCTTATGGGCCTTTGAATAATTAATAATGTCTATGGTTTTAAGGGTATTGTCTCGTGCCTCTCTACCTGGAACAAAGCCCACTTGGTCGGGATGGATTAAGGATGGGAGCAGGGGATTTAATCTGTTTGCAATTAATTTAGCAAAAATCTTAAGATCAGTATTAAGGAGGGAGATTGGCCAGTAACTTTTGCAGGAGTATGGGTCCTTCCCTGGCTTGGGGTGACTGCAACATGAGCGGTTGTAGTATGAGGGGGGAATGAAGAGGAGTCCGAGATGGAAATGAACGCTTCCAGCATCAACGGGGATAGGAGTACGGATAATGTTTTGTAAAATTTCCCAGTGAAACCATCTGGGCCTGGGCTCTTGTTTCCAGGGAGGTCTGATATTACTTCCATTAACTCCACAAGGCCAAAAGGTGCCTCCAACCCAGTTATCACCTCTGGACCCAAAGGCTTGAAGGGGGATGGTAGCGGTGAGAAGGGGCACGCCTGAGGGGGAAGATTATATAATTTCGAGTAGTTCAACCCCTAGCAAAAATTATGGAATCACCTGGCTCTGAGGATGTTCATTGAGTTGTTTACTTTTGTTTAAAAAAAGCAGATCACTGACACGGCACAAAACTAAAGTCATTTCAAATAGCAACTTTCTGGCTTTAAGAAACACAAAAAAAAAAAACCATTAAAACGTAATGTGCAAGCCAGTAATGGTTACTTTTCAAGGCCAATCAGGGGGAAAAATTATGGAATCACTCAATTATGAGGAAAAAATTATGGACTCATCCTGTAAATTTTCATTCCCTAAACTAACACCTACATCAAATAAGATCTGCTCGTTATTCTGCATCTAAAAAGGAGTGATCACACCTTGGAGAGCTGTTGCACCAAGTGGGCTGACATCAATCATGGCTCCAACACGAAAGATGTCAATTGAAACAAAGGAGAGGATTTCAAACTCTTAAAAGAGGGTAAATCATCACGCAATGTTGCAAAAGAAGTTGGTTGTTCACAGTCAGGTGCGTCAAAAATCTGGGCAAATACAAACAACATGGGAAAGTTGTTAAAGGCAAACATAATGGTAGACCAAGGACGACATCAAAGCATCAAGACAGGAAACTTAAACCAATATGTCTCCAAAACAGAAAATGCACAACAAAACAAATGAGGAACGAAGGGGAGGAAACTGGAGTCAATGTCTGTGACCAAACTGTAAGTAACCACCTAAAGGAAATGGGATTTACATACAGACAAGCTAAACAATAAAAAGAGGACTGCCTGAAGAGAACATGTAAATTTCCACAGTCATTGATGATATGTCAGGTAAAGGCACTGGGGAGATGGCTGTCATTACATCTTCAATACATTCCCAAGTTTACATTGAAATTTTGGACAATTTTCTTATCCCATCAATTGAAATGATGTTCGGGGATGATGAAATAATTTATCAAGAAGATAGTGCATCCTGCCATAGAGCAAAAAAAATTGAAAATATTCCCTGAAAGAAGACACATAAGGCCAATGACATTGCCTGTAAATAGTTTGGATCTCAATCCACTTGAAAATCTTTGGTGGAAGTTGAAGAAAATGGTCCATGACAAAGCCATCAAAGCTGATCTGGCAATAGCAATCAGAGAAAGTTGGAGCCAGATTGATGAAGAGTACTGTTTGTCACTCATTAAGTCCATACCTCAGAGACTGCAAGCTATTATAAAAGCCAGAGGTGGTGCAACAAAATACTAGTGAATTTTTTCCTCATAATTGAGTGATTCCATAATTTTTTCCTCCTGTTTGGTCTTGAAAAGTAACCGTTACTGGCTAGCATATTATGTTTTCATGATTTTTTTTTAGTGTTTCTTAAAGCCAGAAAGTTGCCATTTGAAATGACTCTAGTTTTGTGCCATATCTGTGATCTGCTTTTTTTAAACAAGAGTAAACAACTGAATGAACATCCTCAGAGCCAGGTGAGTCCATAATTTTTGCCAGGGGTTGTATAACCGTAAAGTTTCCAATATCTCAGTAGTGGTGTGGACCATGGAATCATTAGAGTTTTTGATACATTGAATGAAATTCTGGGCACATTTTGAACGTATCGCTCTAGCAAGCATCCTCCCGGGTTTGTTTCCAACTTCGTAAAAACGGCTATGCCCAACCTCAAGATACCTTTTATAAGAGCTGTCCAGAAGCTGTTTCACCTCTAACCTAGCTATAAGTAGATCCCTATGGGTCTCTGTGGAAAGAGCCTGTTTGTGAGCTAGTTCTAGTTTTAGTAACATTTTGGAGGGCAGAACTTAGGGCCTGGGCTTTGTCCTTTTTAATATGAGAACCGTGCTTGATGAAAATCCCTCTCAAGACGCACTTGAAGGCTTCCCATTTGAAAATTGGCGCGGTTAGGTCAGAGGAGTGATCAGACATGAAATGTTGTATAGAAGATTGAATGTTAGAGAGACAGGTAGGATCCAATAATAGGGATTCATTAAGGCGCCAGGGTCGTACAGTCTATTTCCAATAGAGGTGGAGGACAGCCAGGGAAGGGCAGAGTGCTGGACCATGATGTAATCAAGCCTGCTGTAGGAGTCGTGAGGGGTAGAATAAAAAGTATAGTCCATATCAGCTGGATGTTGGAGTCTCCAGGAGTCACATAATTGTAACCTGAGGAGTGCTTTTTCAACATATTTGATAGATCTGTAGGAAAAATGTGATTTTCTCTTAGAGTTGTCCAGAACAGGGTCAATGGTGAGATTAAGATCCCCACACATTGTAGTGCCCTGCACCAAGGGAGGTGATATATCTACCAGATTCGATATGAACTTGGCTTGTCCCTCGTTTGGGGCGTATACATTGATAAGTGTTATAATTTGTCCTTCAATGGACACTGATAGGATGATATATCTCGCGTCTTTATCTACCGTGCATCGGACGATTTAGTAGGGTAGGGATTTGTGGATTGGGTTATTGACGAAATACCAGCTAGTGTAATGTTTATGTTTAAGTGTGGGTGCATGATTGTCCATAAAGTGGGTTTCCTGAAAACCGAGGATATGTACCTTTCGACAATGGAAATAATGCAGGATTTGCGCACGTTTTTTTTTGGAGTATTCAGGCCTTTGGCGTTAAAAGAGGTGATTTTTAATTCTGTCATTCATTCTGAGTTCGTTGTGGACCGGGACCCGTGCAGAAAAGGGAGGTAAGAGAAATAGATTAGAGCAGCGAAAAGTAAGAGAACACTTAAGAGAACCAAAAGACAGAGGTATAGCCTCTGTAAAAGGGAACTAACAGGTTACAAACGTATAACAAGAGCTTGCACAACCTCGCAGGGCAGGACAGAGGCTCCAAACCTATGTGGGGAGAAGTCTGGCTAAACATACAGTAAAGAAACATTCGAGCTCATGAAAAAAAGAAAAACCTATAACAATGATCTAATGTCACCACCGGCAAATGCAAATAAAGTAAACTCTATGGGTTTAGCGAAGCAGCCCCTATGACATCATAGATCATAACATCAGTCTAAGAAATGGAAAGGCAATATGTAAAATACAATAAGCAAAGGACCCGATAACTGCGAGAGAAGGTCCCACACGAGTCAACCAGCAATCATGCATGTGCCCGGAAGGAGACAAGTGCTCCAAGGTCTTTCGACGGAGATGGCGAACAGATCAAAGCTAATGACAGATCTTCTCCAACCGTCCAGGACAGAGGGCCAAGTAGAAGCCATGACGACTCAGTTAGGTATGTTTATTACGGTGTTACGCGACGTTCAGTGGTTGGGGGATTTCCCCCGCTGGTCCTCGAACGGTCCCTTGGTGGGAAACATGGAGAATGATGAGTCGAGGATCTGGGAGGTCTCTTGCCCAGGCCCAGCCCATCCTCCAGAATCGTTGCCCAGTCCGTCAAGGAGATGGTAATTTCTGACCCTTCAGAAAGCCCGGCAGATCCCTTGGTGATCGCAGAATATAAGAATGTGAGTCTCTTCAAACCGTCAAGGAGAAAGGAAGCCCCCATTGGAAGGGGATCTCCTTATCCCGCAGTAGATCAAGTAATGGTCTGAGAGCAGATCTTTGAGCTAGGGTGTAACGGGTTAGGTCTGGCATAATCCGGATAGGCTGACCCCGATGGGAGAGAGATTGTTTGTTTCTTTCGCACTGCTTGTAGGATGGACTCTTTGAGTGTAAAAAAGTGAACCCGGCAGATTACATCTCTCGGCTGGGGGTTATTCGGGTCCAGGGGGCGGAGTACCCTGTGGGCCCTATCTAATTCAATGAATGTTCCAGGAGGGCTCTTCAATAAACCATTAAAAATGGAAGGGATGGGATGTCCACATTATTGATAGACTCTGGCAAGCCCCTGATTCGGAGGTTATTCCTTCAATTTTCTGTTTTCAAGGTCATCTAAATTTGATTGGAGATCTTGTATTTGGGAGAAGTGCAGGGACACAGTTTCCATCAGCAACTGAATTGTTATAGTTGAGGAGTCCTGAGATTGGGTCAGGGAGTCAACCCTTGATGAAAGTTCTTTAAGATCAGAGCGGAATTGTGCAAATTCTTGTTTACACTCTGAGACGATCTGAGATGCCATCTTTGTTATATCTTCTTTGGTAGGAATGGTCTGTAATAGCAATCGGAGGTCTGCCAGGGTGGCCGGTCTTTGTTCGTCTAGGCTTGTATGACAGGGCACCTTGTCGCGGCTGAGGCACTGAATGTCAGCATGGATGTCATCTTGGGCAGCGTCAAGTGGAGGGCTATGACCCTGAGTGCTGCTCAGGGCCCCAACTGCTGCTCCTGACCCCAGCAAGGGCAGCGACGCCCACCCCCAAGTGTCTTCTGCCTCTTACGGTGGGGGGAGGCAGACAGCCAGGAGGACCCCGTCGACCATAGAGATGGAGATTCCATCTGACTCGCATTGGGGGGTCAGACCACAACTCCGCAGTACCAGGCAGAAAGGGGGAGCACTGCGGGTTCAGGACAGAGATTGGAGCACATATGGTCTTCTGAAGAGTAGTGGCTACTGGAGATTCTTTTTCATGTAAAGAGGGGGGAGAGAGGGAGAGTGGTACTCTCTCCAAGTCCTCTCTCTCCTGCAGGTCTCCAATGCAAGAATCTGAGGACAGCGGGCCGCAGGAGGATATCTCCCTTTCCCTCTGCGCCGCTGCAGCCCCAGGAACAGGCATCTGCAGACCCCCTTTTATAGATGAGAGAGCCTATACCGCGTAGGCGACCGCCACTGGCCTGTCAGGCGACAACCGGCGTGCTCCTACTGCTGGTGATGATATAGTGCCGCCATCAGCATACTGCTTCTGCTATGCTGCAGCCGCAGGGACAGCGTCCTGCAATACCCCCCACAGCCTCACGGATCAGCACACAGTCAGAACCGGTCTGAGGCTAAGATGACAGCGCTGTCTGGGAGAAACTTCTTTTCTGAAGGGGCGCGGGCGCCGCAGCATTCAGCGGGAAGCCAGGACACAGGGGGCCACCATCTTGGGATGCCGAGGCCTCACCTTCTTCATCTCTCCCGGAACTTCGCTGGGACATGAGCCCGCACCCACGCACCTGGGGGTCCACGCTAGCCTGCTGCTGCTACGGAAACCTCCTCTGGGTATCACCTCCTGAAGATCCTGAGGCCGGCGGGTTTTGAGGTAAGTCCAGTAATGGCGGCGCTAGCGGGAGAGCCGGTCCTCTTGCTGAGGGGGATCCGGATGGGTCAGGAGGGCTGCAATGTCTCCCTTGGTAGCTGGAGGAGGAGCGGGACCCGGTGTTTTTAGAAGGTTTGCCCATATTGAGGGATGAATGCTGGTGGATTTCCGTAGATACAGCAGGACCTCTGGAATGCTTCCTCACGCCACCATAGTCAGCCACGCCCCCCCAAGAGTAGGTTAATTTTAACAGTTAGACAGCATATCTACGATAAAATCCAGAAAATCACATTGTATAAATTATATAAATTTATTTGCATTTTGCAGAGAGAAATAAGTATTTGATCCCTCTGGCAAACAAGACTTACTACTTGGTGGCAAAATCCTTGTTGGTAAGCACAGCAGTCAGACGTTTTTTGTAGTTGATGATGAGGTTTGCGCACATGTCAGGAGGAATTTTGGTCCACTCCTCTTTGCAGATTATCCCCTAAAGTATTAAGATTTTGAGACTTTCGCTTGGCAACTTGGAGCTTCACCTCCTCCATAAGTTTTCTATGGGATTAAGGTCTGGAGACTGGCTAGGTTACTCCATCACCTTAATGGGCTTCTTTTTGAGCCATACCTTTGTTGCCTTGGCTGTATGTTTTGGGTCATTGTCATGCTGGAAGACCCAGCCACGACCCATTTTTAATGTCCTGGTGGAGGGAAGGAGATTGTCACTCAGGATTTTATGGTACATGGTCCTTCCATTGTCCCACTGATGTGGTGAAGTAGTCCAGTGCCCTTAGCAGAGAAACACCCCCAAAACGTAATGTTTCCACCTCCATGCTTGACAGTGGGGACGGTGTTCTTTGTGTCAAAGGCAGCATTTCTCTTTCTCAAACACGGCGAGTTGAGTTAAGGCCAAAGAGCTCAATTTTTGTCTCATCTGGCCACAGCACCTTCTCCCAATCACTCTCCGAATCATCCAGGTGTTTATTGGCAAACTTCAGACCGGCCTGCACATGTGCCTTCTTGAGCAGTGGGACTTTGGGGGCACTGCAGAATTTTAAGCCAATACAGCGTAATGTGTTACCAAGGGTTTTCTTGGTGACAGTGGTCCCAGCTGCCTTGAGATTATTAACAAGTTCCCCCCGTGTAGTTTTCGGGTAATCTCTCACCTTTCTCATGATCCAGGATACACGACAAGATGAGATTTTGCATGGTGCTCCAGATCGATGTTGAGTGGCACTCATTTTGTATTTCTTCCATTCTTACTATTGCACCAACAGTCGTCTCCTTCTCACCCAGCGTCTTACTTTATGGTTTTGTAGCCCATTCCAGCCTTGTGCAGGTCTATGATCTTGTTCCTGACATCCTTAGAAAGCTCTTTGGTCTTGCCCATGTTGTAGAGGTTCGAGTCTGACTGATTAACTGAGTCTGTGGACAGGAGTCTTTAATACAGGTGTCAGTTTAAGACAGCTGTCTATAATGCAGGTAACGAGTTGATTAGGAGCGTCTAAGTCAGAGGTCTCAAACTCTGCCCCTGAGACTGCTTCTTGTGGCCCCCAGACACCTAGGCCACGTGACGATTGCGGCCCGGT